>NC_034590.1:87489846-87532187 GCF_900095145.1 Mus pahari | reverse complement strand
TTTTTTTTTTTTTTTTTTTTTTTTTTTTTTTTTTTTTTTTTTTTTTTTTTTTTTTTTTTTTTTTTGCTTTTTCTAGACAGGGTTTCTATATAGCCCTGGCTTTTCTGGAACTCACTTTGTAGACCAGGCTGGCCTTGAACTCAGAAATCTGCCTGCTTCTGCCTTCCAAGTTCTGGGATTGAAGGAGTGTGCCACCACGCCCAGCTCTGAAAATTTTTTTAAGTACTTCTTGGCCATTAAAGATTACTCTGTTGAGAATTTTCTGTTAAGGTCTGTACCACATTTTTAAATAGGGTTATTTGATTTGTTGTTGTCTAATTTATTGAGTTCTTTATATATTTTGGATATTAGCCTTCTGTAAGTTGTAGGGTTGGTAAAGATATTTTCCTATTCTGTAAGCTGCCATTTTGTCCTATTGACAGTGCCCTTTGACTTACAAAAGATTTTTCAGTTTCATGTGGTCCCATTGATTGATTGATGGTCTTTGTCTGAGTTAGGGTTTTACTGCTGTGAGCAGACACCATAACCAAGGCAACCCTTATAAGGACAACATTTAACTGGGGCTGGCTTACAGGTTCAGAGGTTCAGTGCACTGTCATCAAAGCAGGAGGATTGCAGTGTCCAGGCAGGCATTGTGTAGGTGGGGCTGAGCATTCCATATCCTGTGTCCAGGAAGGCATGGTGTAGGTAGAGCTGAGCGTTCGACATCCTGTGTCCAGGCAGGCATGGTGTAGGTGGGGCTGAGAATTCCACATCCTGTGTCCAGGCAGGCATGGTGTAGGTGGAGCTGAGAGTTCCACATCCTGTGTCCAGGCAGGCATGGTGTAGGTGGAGCTGAGAGTTCCACATCCTGTGTCCAGGCAGGCATGGTATAGGTGGAGCTGAGAGTTCCACATCTTGTTCCAAAGGCAAATAAGAGAAACCTGACTTCCAGGGAACTAGGATGAGGGTTTTAAAGCTCATGCCCACAGGGGCACACCTACTCCAACAAGGCCACACCTCCAAATAGTGCCACTCCATGGCTAGGCATATTCAAACCATCACAATCTTAGTGCCTGTGCTGTTGGTGTTCTGTTCAGGAAGTTGTCTCCTGTACCAATGTGTTTAAGGTTATTTCCCACTTTCTCTTCTATGAGATTTAGTGTATCCAGTTTTATGTTGAGGTCTTTGATCCACTTGGACTTGAATTTGGTACAGAGTGATATATTTGTATTCTTCTATATGTAGACATCCAGTTAGTCCAGCACCATTTATTGAAGACACTTTCTTGTTTCCATTATATGATTTTGGCTTCTTTGTCATAAATCAAGTGTCCATAGGTATGACTATCTGAGTCTTTGTTTCGATTCCATTGATCAACCTGCCAGTTTCTATAGCAACACCATGCAGTTTTTTATTACTCTTGCCCTGTAGTACAGCTTGAAATTAGGAATGGTGATACCTTCAGAAGCCTTTTTATTGTACAGGATTGTTTTAGGTATCCTGGATTCTTGTTTTTCCATATGAAGTTGAATATTGTTCTTTCAAGGTATGTAAAGAATTATGTTGGAATTTTGATGGGACTTGCATTGAATCTGTAGATTGCTTTTGGTAAGATGGCCATTTTTATTATGTTTTTCCTACCAATCCATGAGCATGGGAGATGTTTTCATCTTCTGAACTCTTCTTTATTTTCTTTCTTCAGCAATGTGAAGTTCTTATCCTACAGGTCTTTTGCTTGCTTAGTTAGAGTTACACCAAGATATCGTATATTATTTGTGGCCATCGTGAATGGTGCTGCTTCCCTAATTTCTTTCTCTGCCCATTTATTGTTTGTATAAAGGAGTGTTACTGCTTTCTTTGCGTGACTTTTGTATCTCGCCACATTGCTGAAGGTATTTATCAGCTGTAGGAGTTCTGGTAGGATTTTTGGGGTCACTTATGTATATCATCATATCATCCACAAATAGTGATACTTTGACTTCTTCCTTTCCATTTGTATCCCATTGATCTCCTTTAGTTATCTTATTGCTCTGGTTAGAGCTTCAAGTACTATGTTGAATAGATAGGAAGAGAGTGGGCAGTTTTGTCTTGTCCCTGATTTTGGTGGAATTGCTTTATGTTTCTCCCCATTTAATTTGATTTTGGATATTGGCTTACAGTATATTACCTTTATTATGTTTAGGTACATGCCTTGTATCCCTGATTTCTCCAAGACTTTTGACATGAAGGGGTGCTGGATTTTGTCAAAGAGTTTTTCAGCATCTAATGAGATTATAATGTGCTTTTTTCTTTCAGTTTGTTTATATGGTGGATTAAGTTGATGAGTTTTTGTATATTGAATGATACCTGTATCACTTGGATCAAGCCTATTTGATTGTGGTGGATGACGTTTTTGATATGTTGTTGGATTTAGTTGTGAGTATTTTATTGTGTATTTTTGAATCAAAGTTCATAAGGAAGATCAGTCTGAAATTCTTTTTCTTTGTTGAGTCTTTGTGTGATTTAAGTATCAGGGTGACTGGGACCTCAGAATACCTTTGGCAATGTTCCTTCTGTTTCTATTTTGAGGAATAGTTGGAAGAGTATTGGTACTAGCTCTTCTTTGAAAGTTTGGTAGTTTTGTCAAGATAAAGGGTAATTCTCTTACTTACTTTATTCTATTGATTTCTGGGTAGATTTATAAACTATATTGCTCATTTTTATTATTGTGTATGAATGTGTAGAAGTCTCTACATAGTAGGTTAATGACTCAAACCAGGAATATTCTCCAACATTTTCAACTACTCTTTTCCATTTTTTGTTATGTATCACAAGATAAATAATAATAAAATAAAATCTGTAAAAAAAAAAAAAGAAAAAGAAAGAAAGAAAGTAAGTTTGGTAGTTCTCTCTTGCTTTCTCTTGCTCTTGCTTTCCCTTCTCTTTCTCTCCCCATTCCCTTCTCCCTCTCTCTCCATGTGCTCATGGCCAGTCTATACTCCTCTACTTCTCTACTCCCTCTCCCTCTCTGCCTTTCTCTGCCTCTACTACCCTCTTAACTCCTCTTCCCATGCCCTGAATAAACTCTATTCTACACTTAAAAAAAGAAAGAAAGAAAGTCTGGTAGAATTCTGCACTAAAATCAGCTGGTCTTGAGCTTTTTTGTTTGGGAGACTTTTAGTGAATGCTTCTATTTCCTTAGGGGTTGTAGGGCTATTTATATTGTTTACATGATCTTGATTTAACTTTAAGTGGTATCTATCAAGAAAATCATCCTTTTCATTTATATTTTCCAATTTTGTAAAGTAGAGGCTTTTGAAGTATGACCTAATGATTCTTTGGATCTCCTCAGTTTCTGTTGTTATGTCTTCCTTTTCACTTCTGATTTTGTTAATTTGGATACTGTCTTTCTGCCTTTTAATTGTCTATCCTGTTGATCTTTTCAAAGAACCAGCTCTTGGTTTCCTTGATTCTTTGTATTGTCCTCTTTATTTCTAATTTATTGACTTCAGCTCTGAGTTTGATTATTTTCTGCCATCTATTCTCCTTGGGTCTGTTTGCTTCTTTTCTCCTCTAGAGCTTTCAGGTGTGCTGTCAAGTTGCTAGTATGAGATCTCGCCAATTTCTTTATGAAGGCATTTAGTGCTATAAACTTTCCTCTTAATATTGGTTTCATTGTGTCCCATAAGTTTGAGTATGCTGTGCCTTCAAAGAAAGTCTTTAATTTCTTCCTTCCTTCCTTCCTTCCTTCCTTCCTTCCTTCCTTCCTTCCTTCTTTCTTTTTTCTTTTTTTTTGACCCAGTGGTTATTGAATGTATATAGTTATTTAGTTTCCATGAGTTTGTAGGTTTTTTGTTGTTTTTATTGTTGTTAAAGTCGAGCTTTTATCCATGGTGGTCTGACATGATACAAGGGGTTATTTCAATTTTCTTGTATCTGTTGAGGCTTGCTTTGTGACTGAATATATGAATAATTTTAGAGAAGTTTCTGTGAGGCGCTGAGAAGAAGGTATATTTTTTGTGTTTGGATGAAATGTTCAGTATTTATTTGTTAGATTAATTTGATTCATAACATCTGTTAGTTTCATTATTTATCTGTTTGGTTTCTGTCATGATGATTGTACAATGGTGAGGTGGGATGTTAAAGTCTCCCACTATTAATGTGTGGTGTCCGATGTATGATTTAAGCTTTAGTAGTGTTTCCTTTACAAATGTGTGTGCCCCTTGCATTTTGGGCAGAGATAGTCAGAACTGAAATGTCATCTTTGTAGATATTTCCTTTGATGAGTATGAAATGTCCTTTCCCAACTCTTTTGATTAATTTTGGTTGAAAGTCTATTTTATTAATTATTAGAATGGCTACTCTGGCTTTTCTCTTGGATCTGTTTGCTAGGAAAACCTTTGCCAGTCCTTTACTCTGAGGTAATACTATCTTTGTTGCTGATGTATGTTTCTTGTATGTAGCAGCATACAAGATTCTGTTTTCACATCCAGTCTATTAGCCTCTGTCTTTTTATTGGGGAATTGAGTTCACTAATGTTGAGAGATATTAATGAGCAATGATTGTTAATTCCTGTTATTTTGATGTTAGTGGTGGCTCTGTGTGTGTGTGTGTGTGTGTGTGTGTGTGTGTGTGTGTGTGTGTGTGTTTCTCTTCCTTTGATTTTACTTGAATGGGATTATTCATTTCCTATGTTTTCTTGAGTGTAGTTAGCCTTCTTTGGTTGGATTTTTTTTTTTCTAGTATCTTCTGTAGGGCTGTATGTGTGGATAGATATTGTTTAAATTTGGTTTTGCCATGGAATATCTTGTGTTCCCCATCTGTGATGATTGAAAGTTTTGCTGGATATAGTAATCTGGGCTGACATCTGTGGTCGCTTTATGGTCTGTAATACATCTGCCCAGGCCCTTCTGGCTTTTAGAGTCTCTGTTGAGAAGTTGGGTGTTATTCTTATAAGTCTGCCTTTGTTTGTTACTTATTTGTCTTCCATTTTTTCATATTCTTTTTTGTCATGTACGTTTAATGTTTTGATTGTTTTATCACAGGAGAATTTTCTTTTCTGGTCAAATCTATTTGGTGTTCTATAATGTTCTTGTATGTTTACAGGCATGTCTTTCTTTAGATTGGGGAGATTTTCTTCTAAGATTTTGTTGAAAATAATTTCTGGACCTGGTAGCTGGGAATTTTCTTCTATTTCTCTTATTCTTAGGTTTTGCCTGTTCATTGGTATCCTTGATTTCTTGGATGTTTTGTGTCTTTAGATTTAACATTTTCTTTAATGATGTATTGATTTCTTCAATTGTATCTTCTGTGCCTGAAATTTTCTCTTTCATCTCTTATATTCTGTTGGTGATGCTTGCATCTGTAGCTCCTGTTCTCTTATGTAGGTTTTCCATCTTCAAGATTCCTTCAGTTTGTTTTTTTCTTTATTGCTTCTGTTTCCATTTTCAGGTCTTAAACAGTTTTACTCATTTCCTTCACTTGTTTGATTATATTTTCCTGTATTTCTTTAAGGATTTATTTAATTCCTTTTTAAAGGCCTCTATCATCTATATATTAGTCAATTTAAGGTCATCTTTTTGTGCTTCAGCTGTGTTAGGATATCTAGGGCTTGCTGTAGTAGGATAGCTGGGCTCTGGTGGTGTCATATTGCCCTGACTCTTGTTGATTGTAGTTTTGCACTGGCCTTTAGCCATCTGGTTGTCCCAGGTTCTAGCTGGACATCTGAATGTTTCTGCTACTGGCAGGACTCCTCTAGAAGGCAGCCAGAGCAGTCAGGCAGACAATGGCGCTCAGGGAACAGAGCTCAGCTCACTGATGCTGGCTGTGTCCCAGAGGGACCTGGAAGGTAGGGGACTGGGAGGGAGGAGTTTAACTTGTATATTCCTGGGGCAGGAAGGCCTCTGTGGGAAGGCAGGCAGAACAGTGGCCCCGCGGATGGAGCTCGTTGAGGTCCACGTTTTGAAGGCTTGTTCTCCACCCGGATGGTGACATTACTTTCAGAGGCCATGGAGCTTTAAAAATCTAGTTGAAGGAAACAGCTCACCAGTGGTGACTTTTGAGGTTATAGTCATTACTAGCCATTTCATTCTTTCTGTTTCCTGGTCCATCCTGATGCCAAAGCTATGATGGCCCCACTGCCATGAGCTGAACTGCTTCATTCTATCCCTTCCCTGCTATTGTAGGAGGAATGAGTTAGTATGTTCTGACTGGTGGCTACAGTGGCCCAAGCATGCACAATAGTTGTCTCTGCATTGACTAACCCTGAAACCTGCCTGATAACAGTTAAATGACATCAGAGAGCATGATCAGAACAACCAATCAGATGGTGCTAGCAACAAGGGGCAAGAAGATATGGATCAATGGGGCATGGGTGGAGGGTATAAAGGCTCTCCCCCATCCTGCAATAAACAAATCTGCTTTCACTTCTCATTTGGTTCTGGGAGTCTGTGTTGTTGGTCCTGTGCCTTCTTATCCCCTACCCCGAAGGACCATCTTGAGGGGCTGAGGGCTAAGGCAACTTGCAAAAGAAAAATCTCTCAAACTGTGAGCCAAGTGTCTTTCTATTTATAAAATGCTGCTGCCAGATATTTTGTCATAGTAGTAAACAAAGCAACTGATAAAAAAAAGGCTTGCCCTTTAAAATGCTCTGTGTATGACTAAGATGGTTCCTGGGGGCTTGGGGTAATGTTCCAAGGATGGGGTGGGGGAGGGGCTGTTTGTTAGAGCTGGATCTAAATGGCAGAGTGAAATGTCTTAGGACAACCACTGTTCCCAAATTAAGAGTCTCTCCGAATCTTGTGCTCTAGATGCTAGGTCCCCTCACCTTAGTCCTGACCCTGACGTGTAGGCAGAAGTTCCAAGCACAGGTAACACTAGCCAGGCTCACAGGGGATGTCAGAAAGCCCTAGACTCACAGATAAGGAGCCCCTGTTGTCGCACGATTGTGTTACCCAGTGTTTGCAGCCGAGGATGGAAAGTTTTATTGGGTAAAAAAAATGTGTGTTCATTAAAAGTCTTACAAGAATGTGTGTATATGTGTATAGTGTATATGTGTACAGATTCATGTGTGTGAGATAGTGTCTGTGTATACAGGTACATTTGTATGTGTGAGTGTGTGTGTGTGTGTGTGTGTGTATGGTATGTGTGTGTAAGTGAGTGTGCAGTTTGCGGAGGCCAGAGGACAGTTATGTATATTCACCCTCAAAGTCACACACTTTGTTTCTTGAAAAAGGGTCTCTCACTGGACAGAAAGCCTCAAGAACCCGCCCATCTCCCATCCACAGTTCTAGCATTACAAGGGCACACTATCGTACCCAGATTTCTCAGATTTCTCACACAGGTTCTGGGGATGGGCATGGAAGGCAGACTTTCATGCTTCCACAGCAAGCACTTCTTTGATTCCGCCATCTTACCAGCCCCTCCCTCTCTTTAAAATTGGTGGTAGACCAGGGAGGGAGGGAGGACCCGAGGACACAGCAGCAGAGTTGGGGCTTTGAACCACTAGGATGGAGAACTAGATAATAAACTTGTCGGCAAGTGTGGAGCCGACGGGCAAGCAAAGTGAGTTCCCACAGAGTGGGGAGAAAGTCGACTGCCTTGCAAGGAGAGGTTCATCTTCCTCGAGGTACGGGGGTTCTCAGCATCACCTCCTTGTTCTGAGGCCCTGGGAGAGAAGTTCACAAACCGTGCTTTAATCTTCCGCAGCAGGAACCTCTGAGATTTGCTAAGACTCAACCAACTTGGACGACTTTCAACAGAAAAGATGTTGGCTATATCTCAGTGTCAGCCCTGGAAAGTTCCTAAAAACCTGAAAGATTAAAGGGTTTTTGAAGTTGATTCTAAATGCCTGCAACAGGAGGGTAAGGATCCTGGTAGAGTACATTTAAATTAGCTACCCTCTGGAGTCCTGGAGTCCTGTGCTTTTGGGTTTCTGTGCCAGGGAAACATCCAGATTGAGTTTCTTGGAGAACAAGGTCTGATTCCACCTTCATTAATTTCTGTTTTTCCCCTCTGATCCTATGGCTGACCCCATACCTGGTTTGATTCAATCCCAGCCTGCTTGCCTCCCCTCATCCCCCCTCAAGATTACAAGCTGTTTGTGTCTGTCGACCCTTTGATAACCTAAAGCCCCACCAAAGTGCATTTAGGATTTGGCTTGTTTTTCTGTTTTTCAAAAAAGGATGTGGTAGCTGACCTTGAGTTGTGTACATTTGGAAGGAGGATCTTGAACTGATGCCTGCCCCTCTGCGGCTTCAGCTTGAGTTTGAGTTCAGTTTTGCTGTGTGTCTGCCTGTGAGCTTGACCAAGCTCTAGACCTAGATAAATGTGAGAGGGGGAATAATTGCAGTGCCAGGCTCCATACCTGCTAGATGCACGGATCTAATCATGAGACAACACGTGCCAGCTGCAGCACATGCTAAGCATTTGTCACACGTTCTTCTTTTAGTGTCATTAACAAAATTTAAAGAAATCTCGAGGCTTCACTTTTGTAACTGATTAACTACTGTGCACTTAAGATATTAACTTTTATTAGTACATTACAAGTGATTAAAATTATTAATAGACTAATATTCATTAATTTCCATCAAATAATTAGATTAATTGCACTATAAATACATCACTAATGATTAAAAATAATATAGCCAATAATGAGACAGGTTGAAAGATTAAACCAGTTGACACACAAAAAGCATTTTGGAGTTGTACTCAACATGCCTGCCAGCACTCAGCTAATTGTTTTATTATTTCCTATTACTATTGTGGTCATTTTGAGGCAGGGTCTTATTTTGGAGCCCGGGCAGAGCATGAGACCGAAATATTGGTACCTCACTAAGTGTTGGGATTATAGGCATGCACCACCCACCATGTCTGGCTACTTAGCCGTATTTAAATTTTTTGCACATTGAATCTACCTGCAGTGATTTCTTCAAAGTGGCAATCATCTTGGGGATAAACAATTGCATTTCTTGACCTTGATCAGATCAACAATGTCACATTCTTCGGTGTTTCTCTAGTCCTCCACTTGACTTTCATACCCTTCTCTTCTTCTGTGAGTGTTGGCAGCCTGGGGAATGGACAGGAGAGAGCTGAGGTCTTGCCCAACAGAAGAAGCACTGTTGAACCCCATTAGGGGCTGAATTTAAATTTTGGCCTAATTGCAAGTTTTCAGAGCAATCCCTAGAATAACAAAGATTGTGATCTTGTTACCTCCTCCACCCAGGTATACCACCATCTGTGCAGCCTCCTCTCTCTGCCCTGTCTTCTGCTTCTATGGCCGCTCTTCCAATGTCCACTCCCAGAAGCTCATTGCCTGGTGTGGCTGTGTCGAGGCAGATGAAGTAGATAAGGTCTTCCAAGATGCTGTCTTCAGATGCAAGGGATCCATGCTGGTCCTATAAGTGTTGTAAGGTGGGGTTGTATTCCAGCCTTAGCCTGGGCTGCATGAAACTGCTTCACTTTTGGACACTTTGCCATGTTGTGAAGCAGTTAGGAGTCCTTGCTGGGCCCCTGTATTCAAAAATTTATGTTTTTGAATGTCAAAGTGACCAAACAGGTGAATGAGGTAAAGTTCTTTTATTGTGATTTATTCAGCATGTGGTACTTTCCTTTCTGTGCATGTCATGTGACTCTTCCTGGGGACATGTGAACAAGTGTCTGTTCACCCCAGCTAAGGCAACAATGACAGAGAAGTAATTTTACCTATTTTGCTTGAATTAACGACTTTCCTGGGGTTACTTACAGGCAGATGGATAGGGATTTACTTTGAGGAACTTGGTTGACTCAGAAAGCAACGGCACCACCCAAAAGTTCCCCTGCCCAAGCCTGGGTGATTATTCACAAAAGCTGCATTGCTGGAACTGCATGTCCAACTTGTAGGCGGTTCTACTAAAGAGGCTCCTGTCCCAGGCAGCGGGTACTGTTTACTGGATCTGGGAATGACTCATGGAACCTGTCTGTCTAAGCTTTGTGAACCTGCCATTCCACTTCCTCCCCATGTCTTCTAAACCTCTGTCCTCTCTCTAGGAAAGAGTGCTGCAGTGTAGAGAAAAATACCTCCTCTCTTTCTAGAAGAGAGTGTTTTTAGTTTAGAGAAAATAGCTAATAGTTCATCAAGAATTGATCAACAGTTATATAAATATATATACACATGCACAAACATATACACATGAGCATATGCACACATGTATCACACACAAACATATATACACACATATATACCCATACACAAACATATATCTATATGTGTCCTTATTCCCACAAACACACATACTCACACATATACATACATATACACATGCACCAACATAAGCACATTTACACATACATACACACACATGTACATATATGTACCAGACATGCGTGCACACGCATATATAGCACATATATTTTTAAATTTATTTTTAATATTGAAGAGTATATTTGTGTTCATGCCCATAATACTCCTTGCTCCTAAGAACAACAATGCTCCTTCACACATGACTGTAGTTCAGGGAATGTCACATTGGTGAGCTGTCTATTTCACTAGATGTTGACCTGTTTTTTTCCCATGTCCAGAATCCAGTTTAGTCTCCTCAGTCATCCTCATGTCCTTTGTCATTTTGGTCTCTATGAATCTGGAACAGAGCCTGTGCTTTGTGAATGTGACATTTCTGGGGAACACAGGTCATCATTTCAATGGCTGTCTCAGCGTGGGTGTGCTGGGTGTATTATGTGAATGGGCGGAAATGTCCTGGTGACTTTGTCAGTTGCTTTTCTGAAGCAGTTTTGGAGCTTGTGTCAGTTAGAATGCTCTTGGCTGACAAGTAGAAGAGGCTCCAGCTAACCATGGCTCCTGGGGAGTTTGGCGGGAGCTGTGCAGACAGGACTGGACTCTTTCTGCGTATATACTCTGCTCACAAACATATATGATAATAAGTTAACTGACTTAAAGAAGAATGGGGAGAAAAAAATAATTCATCCCCTAGGATCATCTGCACAAAGACAACTTGAGCATTAGAATGGGAACAAACCGTAGTTAATGTCTCCACAACGCCACATGTGCACATGACTGATGGCTTTGAGAGAATACTTTTCTAGAAGAAGTTGGGACAAGGATGAAGGTTCAAGGGATTTATAGGATGGATCCCAGTCAGGGAATGCAGAGCCAAGCAAGGGCAGATGTGCTGTTGGAGCTGGTCACGGGCAACCAGGACTTGGCCCTCTGGAGACTTCTGAGGCCACTGGATTATTTCAGGGATAATGAACTAGTGGGCTATGTGGCAGATCCCGCCATCTTTAAGAGATGGATCTGCTCCTCACCATGTGCAGGTAAGCATAGTGGGGCAGCTCTGGGAGGGGCTTCAGATCCTACTCCTAGCACAGGTGTGACAGTGGTGTGGGTGGAGCCTGGCAGCAGATTCACTCCCCTCACATGAACACCAGGCCCCTCACTTACCACTTTGCACGTATCTGTCATGCCGTGGAGACACATTTATTGCTGTGCACCTCAAATCCATGTGTGTGTGTGTGGTTTTTTTCTTTGACTTTTATTCAGATTCGGTTTCAATACCCAGGGCCCAAAGCCACAGCCCCTCATGTGGAGGAAGGTCTTTGCTGATTTATATTTACTTTGAGCTTTCTCCGTGGAGGTGGCTTGGGGGTGGGGCAGGGCTCTGACTCTGGTCCGTGTGACTGTTGTAGGTGAGCACACTTTTCCAAGCCTAGGTTTCCTCATGGTAAGCTGGAGATTAAATATCCACTGCAGAGGAGCAGAAGAGAAGACTAAATAAGACTTTAAACATCAGCATCCGACTCGTATGTAACGGCAGTTCAAAGCAATAATGTGTATGAATTAGTTTGTGTAGTGCCTAGCACAGCATCTCCTTCATAAATGGTAACTGTAATTTAGAGGTGGCAAGCTTTCTCCTTTTCTCTCTCCCTCCCTCCCATCTTAAATCTCATTTAAAATACTCTTCTACAGTTTCATATGTATATACTGAACTTCAATCATTTTCAGTCACTATTGCTATTTCTTGTCCCCTCTCCTTCTCAGGCTGAACCCTTTTCCTTAACAAGTCTTCCCCCTCCTTCTATGGCTCGTGTGTGTGTGTGTGTGTGTGTGTGTGTGTGTGTGTGTGTGAGAGAGAGAGAGAGAGAGAGAGAGAGAGAGAGAGAGAGAGAGAGAGATGGCATTTTAGAAAAAAAAATCCCAGATCATCACAGATGCCCTTCACTACACTGAAGGCATATCCCTGTGTTTTCAATTGTTAATTGCTGTGCCTGCAGAGAGCTAAGTGCTGCCAGGATTTTGGTATTGTCACTTCTATGTCCCATTGCCAGTTTTCTATCTTTAAGGCTTGTCCTTCCTCACCTGCCCACAAGATGCTCCTCTGAGATTATCATATTAAAAAACAAGCTGTCCTGGTGAAGGACAAGGGAGACAGATGCAGCTGGAAGTAGGTGGTGGGAACAACGTGGAGAGAGGAGAAGATAGTGGAGAAGTCAGGGTAAGTTTAGATAGATAGCTGAGAGACTGCCTGAGCAAAAAGTCAACAGTTTTATACCATATAGAAGTGTCCATGCTTTAATTAAACCTCAGTCGGGATCCTTCAAAGCTCTGTAATACAGAACAAAGGAAATACCAGCCTTTTAAAAAGCTTAGGGTGTTGGTGGGAAGTTTCACATCATTTGATTCAGTTCAGCATGGTGTGGTGACAAAGAACATGGAGGACAGGCAGGTACCATAAACTAAGAGCAGTCAGGTCACAGCACAGACTGCTTCTTGAGTCTGTCCCAGAGTGATGCAGGTGGGTGTGCCTAACGTCTTCAGGCTGAGACCTGACCTTGTAAGAGTGACCAGTGTCTTAAAGGGTTATGCTCACATTATGATCACAGCTCTGTGAATAAGATATTCCCAGAACACATCCTCTGTTGGAGGGGCATGTTGCTCTTCAAGGAAACCCAGCACCCTCCTTAGGTACAGTAATAAATTGTCAATTCTTTGAACATTTGGCCATGCCTCTTTGCCATACCATCCCCTGGAAACACAAGCTAAAATAAAGCCTTTCTTCCTTAAGTTGCTTCTGATAATGGTATTTTATTCTACCCACAGGAAGGCATTTAATATCTAATTTAGTGAGCTGTTCTTGTGAAGAACATGACAATGTTGGGGTTTTTTGAAGACATATGGAAGACTGAGGCTTTCTCTTAGGAAAGCTGTTGAATGCTGCAAGTAGAGCTTAAAGGACCACTTGTCAAAAGCCAGCTAAGACATCCAAGGTAAACTGAGGGAGGGCACACACTTTCCAGGAAGCTCACTTGCCCATTACAGCTCCTCCACCAACCACTCAAGCAGGAGCCTAGAAGACATGTTGCGAGCAAAACAGGTATCGGAGGCCCAGCTAAGTGGTTTCATAGATAAGCAAGAACTCTATTAGTAACTGGAAAAGAGGCCATTCATGTGCTATTTGCACAAAGAATCTGGCTACATTCTGCCTGTATCCCAAGAACTTGCCTGAAGCTAAATTAAATCATAGTGGAAATTTTAACAGTCTAACAATGTGTCTGTGGAATGGCTGTTGCTGATTACTCTGTGTAGGCCTACAATGAAAAAGAACAAGAGGGATAGAAGGAAATAAAAACAGTGTGCTGATCAGAAAGGAAAGGAACACTGGGAAGCTCAAGGTTGCTTTCAAGTCACATGCTAAAAACGAGGCTGTGATTGTTAAAGATCTTACTGACATTATGGAGCCTCCTGCTTTACATTACAGAGATTTGAAAAGTTCTCTTAGGGCAAGGACCTCACCCTCCAAAACACACACACACACACACACACACACACACACACCAGCCAAATACCCAATTTGTGAAAGGAACGAACCTGAGGGGTTTTCTTCTTCATAGACAATAAATGCCTTGGGAAGCTTTGTACAAGATTTATTATATAAAAGCTGCTGGAATTGTGGTTTAAGGAGCCCAAACATCTCAATCCGGCAGTTCAACTTGATGAAGTCACCCATGTAGGGCTGGTTTGGGAAACAAAAGAAATATGGAAAATTGAGAGGGTCATGGATTCTTCTGCTTTAAGAGAGCTGCTGAGGCCAGGCAACATATGGTAGGGTCTGAGTCCTCTTAAAGGGGCTCTCAGGTGTCATTGAGAGAAGTTATGAAGGCAAAGCCTGCAGTGGAGACCCCAAGATGTTGGAGATACCTAACTGTGAGTCATCTTTTAGTGAAGGTTCAGGGGGTAGATGGAAGCAGCCCAAGAGGCAGATGTATGCTGTAGGCACCAAAGCTAGAGGATGGAGCCATCAAACCCTTTGAAAGTAAAGCCCCAAATACTAGGCCTGAAGCTAAAGGACTTAGAATGTGCTCTTTTGGGTTTCAGTCTCTCCTTCTTCTCAGATTTCCTCACTACACCCCATGCCTCTCTTTTGGAATGGCAATGTGTATTCTGTGCCATTGTATATGCCACTTTAAAATTATTTTACAGGGATCACAGTTAAGAGAGTGCCTTAAGGCACAGGGAGTGGATAAAAACAGCCGAAGAGGCAGATGTATGCTGAAATAGTAAGACTGTGAATATTGAGACTGTGAAAGCCTATGGTAACTTTTGAAGTTGAATTAAATATATTTTTCATTAAATGTAAGTAGTCCTGCATCTATGGATCCTGAGAGTAGAATGTGGTAGTTTGAATTAGAAATGCTCCCAGTAGGTTCATGGGTTTGAACACTTGGTCCCCAGGTGATGGCACTGTTTGGGGAGGCTATGGAACCTTTAGGAGGTGGAGCCTCGTTGGAGGAAGGGTGACGAAGGGGATGAGCTTTGGGGTCTTGGAGTTCCATCCTAATGGCTATTCTCTCTGCTTCCTATATGAAGATGGAAGACATTATCTGCTGCCTGATCCTGTTGCCATGACTTTCACTCTATTATGGACTGTCTTTCTGGAGCTGAAAGCTAAAATAAACTCTTTATTTCTTTTTTTTTTAAAAGATTTATTTATTTATTATATGTAAGTACACTGTAGCTGTCTTCAGACACCCCAGAAGAGGGCTTCAGATCTCATTACAGATGGTTGTGAGCCACCATGTGGTTGCTGGGATTTGAACTCTGGACCTTCGGAAGAGCAGTCAGTGCTCTTAACCGCTGAGCCATCTCTCCAGCCCAAACTCTTTATTTCTTAAGTTGTTTTTGGTCATGGTATTTTATCATAGCAACAGAAGAAAACTAATGTAAGAGCCTGAACATGTTAATAAAAGAAAACACATGTTGCCTCAGGCACATTTTTGAGTATGATCAGTTTGATGTCATAGTTAAGAAGGGAATGATGAAGGATATACTTCTGGGCATGCCTAGTTCAAGGTCATAAGAGAACATGTTCCAAAAGGAAAGATGGCTAATATGGATATTACTGGATACTCTCTGCTAAATATTATAATGTATCAAGTTTTGCTTTAGGTCACCTGTGAGTCAGAGTGAACCCATGACTTTAAATGCTTCCTTCTATGCTTCTCCAAAGAATTTCAGCCAAAATGAAAAGGAAGAGCAACTTTGAAGGTGCGTCTCTGTGGAACGTTTCCATAAAAGGTACCTGCCTTCCTTTGCAGCGAACAATTGTGCCAATTTATACTTTTAAAGAGTCATATACAAGAATTTCAGGTAATTCACTCTTTTAAAAAATAGTATCTCAGGGCCAGATGGTGGTGGCTCATGCCTTTAATGTCAGAACTCAGTCGGCAAAGGCAGGCATATCTCTGAGTTCAAGGCCAGCCTGATCTACATAGCCAGGATAGCTAGGACTACACAGAGAAACCTGGTCTCAAAAGACCAGAAGAAAGAAAATTTAAAATTATATTATTTTTAATATATAAAATGAAACTAAAATTATATGTTATAGAATATCATGTCAGTGTGTAATGTAATATATATGTATATATAATGTAAAAATAACAATATCTATGAGATTGAATACATTGTAACAAAAAAAGAACAATTGGAGTGTATAAATGGAAAAAGTTTAAAACAAAGTATGATCCAGCTGAAGAAAAATAAATGTGCATAAACATTTAATATAGCTTGATGTGATTCTTCTATTGGAGAAATAAAAATAAACAATATAATTGAAGTTTCAGCACAGTTTTAAAGAAAGAAAGATTTCTCAATAGAGACTGTAATTAAAGATTTGTGGAAACTAGTGCTCCACAGACTGGGAACACACAAATGAAGAACTATGGCTTTTTTAGAATGAAACAAAGAAGAAAAAAGGGTTTGTTTTATTGCATTTGAAAATATGCAAAGATATAATAACTCTTTTACCCTAATATGTTTTTAATTATAAAGAAATATACAACTCTCAAAGACGATAAATGTCTGCCTCAGAGCCGATGCATTAATCTTAATCCTCAATAAACGTTAAATGTTAAAATAAATGTTCGTGGCTCTGTTCTCACTATAAGTTCTTCTCTTTGACCATCATGTTTGGTGATATGTTGGTATAGTATGGCTACTCATGGCTAAGGCCCTCCAGAAAATGGAGGCACTGGCCTTTGTTCTCCCTCAGCTGTTTCCTCTGCTGGCTAAGGTCACATGGTTGGTCACATGACTCGTTTCATCCACTCATAGTTTTGTCTCTGAACCATGGCAAAGTTGAACCTGCTTGCCTCCTTCCAAAGAGGAATTCTAAGATTCTGCTTCATTCCAAGTCCTAGGAACATTCAGAGACCTGGGTGGGTGAGGCCTTGGAGGAAAGACTCTGCCAGAATGGCTATGATAGAGAAATCTGGCACTGTGGTCTGGAGATCTTCCAGGGACGCCTCCTTACGAGCAAGAATTGCATGTCCTGAGCGTGCACCTGCACTGTGGTCTTAATAACTTGCCTCAGACACAGCCCACACAGAGATGAGTAGACTTCTACAGCTTAGTGCTGTGATGTGTCCCAATCACCGGGGTCTGGGTTAATGCTGCACATCCTTGGTGCACAAGGCTCTTCTTGGGTGGGCATAATGGTTTCCTCAATCCCCTTCCCCTTGTCCGCTATGAGAAGCCTTCTGTCTTTTTTTCCCTAACTGGATCTATCTTCATTTCCCGGACAGCCCCTTCTGCTGACTCCACCAGTGTCTTTTGAACTATTTCTCAGGGATTTCTCTCATCTGAGATGACTTTGATTTTTATGCGAAAGCGGCTCTTGCTAGAATGTGAAGAGACTTTGTTACTTTTTCTCTGAATTGATTCTCCTAATTTGGCCTCCTTTTTTTTTGAAAGGGTGGCACTGAAATTCAGATCCCATGTTACTGTTCACAGTATTGTGAAGTTCTTTCTCCAGGCTGTGGCCCCATTTACACTGATTTTTAATTATTAAAATTAATAAGTTGTAGGGTGTTAAAAGGTCCAATTCTTTGTTGCCATACACAATAGCCCTGAAACCTCAACGGGGCATCTCTGGTCTCGAACCCACACTTCTCCCATTGTTCCTAGGTATTCAAGGGACATAGTTACTGTGCCACAAAGGCAGGTATACTTTTTACTCAGGGTGTTCATTGCTAACACTTATCTCTTCTTCAGGACACCCAGATAAAGTGTTCTTCCAGTCTCCATTCCTAGAAACAGCCATTGAGACTGTCAATCTCCCCACATTCTTGCCAGGACTGGCTACTATCAGTTTCATTCTGCCAATTTGATGGACTCATTTTTATTCACAACTGAAACTCTTACAACTAGATTCTATCATGAATCAATGCCTACAGACTCCCTAGAAGGCAGAGCTGGGGTGGGGGACAGGCAGACAGAAGCCAGTCATGGCTCCACCTCTCTGATTTGCTACATACATAACACATTTAGGCTCTTTGGAAGATTAACAAATATCTACAGGGGCAATTCTGAAAAGAAGTGAGGGCAGAGATTTTCAAACAGAACTTAATGGTTTCTGAGTAGGGGCTTGATACGATTGGCTGCAAGACCCCCTTTCCCAGATGTCAGCAAATCAAAGACATTCATCCATCTGAAAACAAGTCATTCAGGCATGTGGGCAACACATGCAGCCAGAAGCCTGTGTGCTTGGCTCAGGGTAGAGAAGTAAATAGGACTTAATTTATATTTTAAAGTCTTTTATCTCTCTTTAAGCCTTTGTGCTTCACTGAAATGGAATTTGATGGAGGTGGGAGGTAGTGGAGAATGGGGATTAATAATGCATGGTGTCATGCCTCAGCTTTGCCCTTTTTCTTAAGGTGATAGTTCCTTCTGCTTCCCCTCTCCTGACTCTCGAGTTATTGCCCCTGCTAGTTTCAAGTGAGACCAGAAGGGTTGGCACCCACTTTGACCAATGAGGGCCTTCTTGGGCAAGCTGGGTCCTTTACCCTTCTCTCCATGAACCACTCACTGTCTGCCAGTCAGCTGCCATATTGGTGAGATTAGCTAGTAATTACCAGCCCGGCCCAGTCAAGCAGAGGAGAGGACTCAATTAGCAAAATGTCACCGCATCTAATTTACTTTGCTTATCAGAGGTTTAGTCTCTAATGACTACAGGAAAGAGAGCAGGGCACCTTCGTACAAGTGATCTGAAGGGTTTAAAAGCTTAAATGTGGTCTCACCTCACTGTCTGCTGGCTTGTCTGGCAAGGAGGAAGCTGATAATGCCAATTTGGGGGAACTACTGGGCTGATATATGGATCTCAAGCCTGAGGGAAAAAAGAGTGTTTTTTTGTTATTTGAACCCCTCACTGTCTACTTATATGTTGAGATAAATATGTTTATTGTATTTATTTGGTGAGGAAGCTCCTTCCATGAACTATTCAAATAAAGGCAAATAAAGGGTTGGCAAACTATTTTCTACAGGGCCACATAGGGGAAAAAAAGTTTTGTCTGTTTGTTTAGCTTTGGGGATGAAGGAGCATCTGTTTTAATTGTCCAACTTTGCCACTGAATCATATGTGAGTAACTAGGTGTTATTGTATATGCTCAGCCTAGGGAGTGGCACTATTAGAAGGTGTGGCCTTTTTTTGCAGTAGGCATGGCACTGTTAGTGTGGACTTTAAGACTCTCATTCTAGCTGCCTGGAAACCAGTTTTCTGCTAGCAGCCTTCAGATAAAGATGTAGAACTCTCAGCTCCTCCTGCACCATGCCTGTCTGGATGCTGCCATTCTCCTGCCTTGATAATGATGGGCTGAACCTCTGAACGAGTAAGCCAGCTCTAATTCAATGTCCTTATAAGAGTTGCCTTAGTTGCGGTGTCTGTTCACAGCAGTAAAACCCTAACTAAGACACTAGGTATAACTGTGTTTCAATAAGACTATATTTACAAACACAGGTATCCAAACCTGCTCTGTGATCCATCACTGAATCAGTGAGGGTTGCAAAGAAAATCAATTTTGTTGTTTCTGTTTTTTTTTTCAACATAATATTTTTATTATTTGGGAGTTTCACATAATGCACCCCAATCATATTCACTTCCCCTCTCCTTGTGACCTCCCTCCAAAAACAGAAGAAGAAAAGGAAAAGAAAAAAAATGCCAAGTCCAATTTGTGTTGCCCATAGACTCACTGGAGTGTGGTCAAACTCCCAGTGGCTGCCCCTTAAAGAAAAACGAGCCTTTCCCCACCCCCACCCCTCCAGAGCCATCAACCATGAAGAGCTACACTTCAGGACCCTTATCACAATTTTTAAGAGTTCTTTTTAATGGGTTCCTGTCTAGACTGTTTCTTTTGTGGGGTGCAGGGGTTAGGGAGAAAGGTTGTGACAGAAGCCATCCCATCTCTCATTCTCAACTGTTGAGTCTGCCGTCATCAGTACCACTGAGCATGCTCTAGAAGGAGCTGCCTTGCCCTTTATATTTAGTGGCATCTCAGATAACAGACTTCCACGTGGACTTTGCCATAGCACAGACCACGGACCCTCAGCCTGGTCTCTGGAGGCAGCACAGACCACAGTTAACATCATGGCACTTGGAGGCAACACAAGCTACAGACGTGGCCTCAGGCAGCAGCATGAGTCAAGGACACGAACGTGACTTCAGGAAGCAGCACAGACCATGGACATTTACATAGCCTTTGGTTATCACACATCATTGATATCAACATGGACAATGGACACCAACCTGGCAGCACAGGCTACACATATCAACATGGCCCCTAGTGGCAACATGGACCGTGGACATCAATGTGGATTACACAGGCACTCACTCACCTGACCTTCAGCATCGACAAGGCCTACAGCAGTGCAGCACAGACCACGAACAAGATATTGACCTCAGGCATCAATACAGCCTGAGGCAGCAGCAAGGACCATGGGCACCAAAGTGGCCTTTAGGGGGCAGCACTGACTGACCCTGGAGGTCTTTTGAGGAGTACCAATCCAGAAAAAGAACCATCCTTTTATCTTAGACATCCTGTTCTTCAGAGCTGGAGTAAGTTTGTGGCTGAGCAGTGAGTCCCGGGACAGAGCCAGGGGAGGCTCCAGGCTGCTGCACACTACCCTGCCAGACCTGCTCCGCAATGATATGCCCCCCTTCTCCAATACTTGTCACTTCTAGTTCTGACTCTCTCCACTGCACATGCGCTACTCTATTCCTCCATCTTTCTCACTTTGCCACTGCATATTTGCTTGTTGAAGCGGCATTGCTAACTGCAGTATGTCACACGGTATCTATTTGTTTGTTTTGTTTTCTCCAAACAGCTTTATGTGCAAATACTCATTGCAAGGAGGCATTGGTCTGGTTCAAGGTTTCTGAAGCACGGTAAATTCTGGACCATCTCTGAGACTGGTCTTGGATCTGGGAGCAGGATCCGAGAAAGCTCCAGGCTGCTGTACACATCCCTGCTCTTGGCTCTGGCATAACCATTGTGCTTTCGGCCTGTGGGCAGTACCCGGGCTCCTCTTCTCCCAGTAGGGCAAACCACACGGGCTGCAGCAGAGGCAGCCATGCTGAGGGCTGGCTGTGGGGCCGAGGGCCAGCCCTATTCAGCAATGGCCTGCTTTCGTCAGCCGCTGCCAAGCTCTCCCATATTGCTCCCATAACCTTTGCTGATGGGTCTCTAGCTTCTCTGTTGTCTGCCACGTGTGCTTTACCATCCTTCCTTTCAGTTTTGGGAGACCACTTTTTAAAAGCATCTTCCCATCAGGGGTGACTTCGTTGTTGCTGTTGGTTTGGAGAGGCCATGACTTCAGGTTAGGTTCCAGCCACCATGGCTTCTCAGTGATGGATGCAGGGTTGGCCTCAAGGGCAGGAGGGGGGGACTAGCTTCTTAGCAGGATCTCTTATCCGTATACCAAGCCCTATAGGGTTGCTATGTAAAGCAAATCAATTTCAAAGACACAAATAAAACCCACATAGGATCAAAAGCATGTCACTATATCACATTTAACATGGATAGTGAGTGCTTTGTGAAGTTTCGACTTCTGATGTGTGCATGTGTATGCAGTCAGATAGACCTACATATGTGTTTATGTTCCTGTGTATGTGTGTGCTGGGATTGAATATATAGTTTATATCTTACTGTGAATTATGGTCATAAAATTTTGAAAAAAAAAATGCTGCTCTTAGCTGCTCCCTGTCCCCGCAAGAGATCAAGTCCCATTATTCCTTGCATTTTACAGGTAAGAGAGACATTAAATAATCTGCTGAAAGTCACACCGCTGGATCCCAAATGCATCATCACTCAGAGTAGACCCCCTCAGAGGTGGAGGGCAGAGTCTGAGACAAGCAGCTGAACACACTGGCATTTTACCCACAACACAGGAAACCTTTGAGGTACAGCTTTCTCCCTTGCCCACTTTGCAAATGTTCCCCCAGGTGTGCAAGGGTTAAATTCTTCATGGTGAGAGGAAGGCGCACAGGTGACATTGCTCGAACCGAACTGGACGTCTCTCTGCAGAAGCAAGCCAGCGGCTCCTCTCCTCTTTGTGTTTTCATTACAATTGTTATTTATCACAGTGTATTTCCCCCTCAACACATTTTCAGAAAGTCAGTCGGAATTGATTTGAGACTCTAAACAGTCTCCTGAATGAATAAGCAAAGTGCAGCCTATCAAACAGTCCCTCTTCCTTAATCTAGTAACACAGGAGATGCAATTTAAATGATAATGTTAACAAAATTCAAGAATGCAAGGCTGATCTAGTAGTATTTTTTATTTTTATTTTTTTAAAAATCCTCACAGAAAGACAAATGGCTGAGACATTTATATCTGCAGCAGTTATTAAGGGGGAAATGTTCAACCCATTAATTCTGCTACTGTGGTGCCGACTATGAACGAGAATGAATGCTGAGGGCTGCATCGGTTCGTGCAAGATGGCGGCCAGGAGAGCCAATCAGCTAGCCACACCCTGAAGCTTCAGCCTTCCACACCACAGCCTTCACCTGAGCTCTGCGGAGCTCTTGACTTCGTGAGTTGGACTCCTCCAAACTTGTTCTTTTAAATTCTGGCTTTGAGTCACTTGGTAAGTTTGTGTTTTGCTATCCAACCCTCAATAAGGTGTTTGTTGATCATTAAGAGACGGGTCTCCCTGGCAACCACGTCTTACTCTGGATATGGATCATGCATAAAGAGCACAGAAGGCGGAGTCATCGGTAATACGGCGTGTCCATGATAAGTTTCAGTGAAAAATAATTAAAAATGAAAGAAAGCATGTCTAAATAAAAAATGCGTATCTTAGAACTGAGGGAGAAAAAAATAGAGTTTGTGTGGCCCTGGAATTTAACTTTTAGGGTAAAAGCCCAGCTAGCCCCAACAGGCTGACTTCAAGCACCCATCCTCATCTGCCAATCAGAATGGAGCAATGGTGAAAACCAGACAGAAGATTTAACCAATGACATGGCCATGCTGGGAAGAGCAGACCAGGTCCAGTGCCCCATCCCCACTCCTGTGCGCCAAGCCAGTCTTAGGATACTTAGGTACTTAGGTCCACGCGCTTTAAGTTTAAACAGAGAAAGACTGGGTAAGCGGCAAGAGCTGTGGTCTGCTCATCACTGTCTGCTGCTTTGGCAGGGTTGCCGGTCAGAGGTCCTTACAGCGTGAGACCAGTGTTTCTCAGTAGATGATGACCTCTGCTCCAGAGGGCCGCCTCAATCTCACGTTAACCTGTGTTCATCTGGGAGGTGGTCTGTCCCATTGGACTTGGCTGCCCTGATACCCAAGGTAAATGCAGTTTTAGACAATGGCTGAGACATGTAGGAACCTTGGGAGGGTCTGCCACAGGACATCATAAAACAGCAGCAGAGAGATGCCTCTGTTATTTTGATCTGTGGGCTTTCGAGTCTTGATAGGTTGGGTGGACAGACACCCTGAGCGGTTAATGCCTATGCACAATCGAGTGGCAATCTGACCCAAGGGTAAGGAAATAGACAAGAAGGCGGTGGTGATGCCAGGCTTTCGTCATGCTCTCCATCACCCTACAGAGCAGCTTCTGGCCACCTGTTATTGTCTCGCTCCTTAACAAGATGGCTGTCACTATGTTGTTGTTGTTTTTCTTCTATGTGCTTTTAAAAGAAGCCTTACAGCTCTCCCTGATTAAATCTCAGACAGGAAAGCAGAAACACAAGATGGGAAATGTACCTGTCAGCATCTTAGGGCTCGGAAGTCTGGGACTTATGTTCAACAAACAGCCAGAAACGCTTAGACACGGTGTCCAAATGAAAGACTTCTTGGCTTCTTGCCCTTCCTCCACAGCATGGAGAGCATTGAATCCATGCTGAAAACACAGTGCCTAGGATTTCCGGAGTTCTGCATATCAAGGCTTTGACGTCAAGTGATCTAGGGTGCAGACACTCCTAGCTAGTGTATGAAACAACAATGGCCCAAAATGCCAGAGTGCATTAACAACTTTTCTACCCAACTAGAATCATTCCTCCAGTGGCATCTGCTGCCATTAAATATGGCTCAGGGAAGTTCAACAATTGCCCATTGGTTGGTAGTTTCATAAGTCTAGTCTGATGACATACATTTCTTTCAAGAAACTATCAATTTTGCCTGCCAGAAGTTGAAAGATCTGAGATAGCATGAACCTTCCTTTCTTTTTTCCAAGTCAGAAAAGACAGCTCTGTAGACAGATAGCTTGCTTTTACACACACACACACACACACACACACACACACACACACACACACACACACACATTCTAGCCCCCAGAGAAAAAAATTTCAATTCTTAAAATTGCAGATACTTTGTGCTTCACAAGCTCACGTCTGCTGACCCCCACTTGCCCCTGCAGGAACCCTTCTTGCCCATATCCATGCATAGAGTCCATGGTAGGATGAGATGAGAATGCAAGGCTTTTGTTTACCCACGTTTCCACTGAACTGTGTGGTTGACGTCCCCAGGCAAATGATCTTGACTCTCTTGGTATGACCAGGAAGAAGCTAATTCACCTGGAAGGGAAATGCTGGGCCTGCCTTTGGAGTACATTGGAGCAAAGCCTCACTGTAGCTAAGCTGAGGAAAGGGCCGAGCTGGGAACCAGCAGGTTAGAAACCCATCCTCCCTCAGCTTGGGGCAGACATTTGCAGAACACTGGCCCATTGTGCAGGTACTAGGGCAGATCCCTGGAGGACTGACTGGGTGGTGCACTTGCTGTGCAGTCTGGAGGGCAGGGACATTTCTGCTTCCCTTGTGGTGGCCATCATGGCATTCTCCCTCCTTGTCTGTCTTCTTTAAATACATTAAGTTGTTACCTGAGTCTGAAGAAGGCTGAGCTAATGGCACCCACGTCCATTTCCTGGAGGCCAGAAAGCACCAGGACCGTCTCGAACCCGACGATTAGAAGGTATTGTTTGGAGAGAACAAGAATCGGGTCTTTCCACTTAAGAGTCAAAGCAATCCTGTGACTAATTTTCCTCAGCATCTCCTTACCAGTAAAAAATAAAATAAAAAATAAAAAAAAAGAAGAAGTAATCAGGAAAAAATCAAATTGTTTTAAGTGCTTGAATAATGGCAGTAGCAATCTGCATCAACAATAACAGCCCGGGCTGTGTTTTAGGGATGCATTTTTAAGCATGCCAGACTCTGCAGGAGCTGATTCTCCTTTCAGTCTACGGTGAGGGGAGCTGTGATCCTCACTACTCTATGCGTGATCTCAGCAGACCCGTCTATAGAACTTTGCTAGACGACTGTGTGAGTTTGGAGGCCAGAGGCCGATGTCCAGTTCCCACCCTACTTTTTGAGACAGGCTTTCCTGCTGATCCTGGAGCTCACTCAATGATTTGGCCAGTCTGGTTGGCTAGCACATCCCAGGCAGTCTCCTGTCTCCTCGATGCAATGATGATATTCTAGTCACATACTCCTGTACCTGGCTTTTGAGCTTCTATACAAGGCTAAGGATCCAGACTCAGAGCCTTATTATCCCTGTCCAAAAGCCCAGAGTTATGTAGCTAGTGGAGCTTGGATTTGAACGCAGTCATCTGATCTGCAATGCTATACTGCTTCTTTATCTTCATTTTGGATTCACTGATAGCTGAACCTCAAACTCACTAAGTAGCAGAGGACAACCTGCCTCTCCTGCCTCTACCTCCCCAGTGCTAGGAATGCAGGCATGTGTTGTGGATTTGGTTTATTGCTTATATTAATTGGGTTCCCGAATTACATGAGGATTCACACGTCTGCATGTAAGACACCTCGGGTCCCTGTCCCCAGTTGACTCTAATTGGTGAATTAAGTTGCTGGGGGCCAGTGGCTGAGCAGGGAGACAGAAGCAGGACTCTATTTCCCAGACAAGGGAATCCAGAGAATAGAGAGAATAGTGGTGCCACCATGCTGGGGAAGCAGAAGGATCAGGCTTGAGGACAGAGAGACTGCCAACACGTAAGAGTTGGCTATCATGGCCCAAGATGGCGGCAGGCCTGGGTCTGGGGTGGCCAGGTTGGAATATTGGTTTCAGTAATAAATAATTCAGAAATATCGGAGGACAGTGTTCTAACCGTGCAGGGGATTAGAGGTGCCCCATCACTGAGCCGTTAAAGGCATATTAGAATAAAAGGCTGTGTGTGTGAGGCCCATTTCATTTGAGAATACAGAGCATTGTGTCAGGTGGTAAGCACCTCGTGCCACAGCTGCTGGCAGAGTGATTTGAGTAGTGTTACTATGTAATGCAACAGGCATGAACACCCATGCCATTTATAGTGTGCATAGTTATCACATTATCCACATTTAGCCTCCAGCAAGCCAGGCAAACACTCTAGCAACTGGGCCATACCCCAAGGCTTTCTTTTCTTGTCATTGGGAAAAGTCATTAATTTTCAACTTCCAAAAATATGCTAAGTATACACAAAATTTACCACTAATACTGTAACTTTTTTTTTTTTTTTTTGAGATAGAATCTTGCTATGTAGCCCAGGCCTCAGACTTGTGGTCCCAGTGCCTCAGCCTCCAGAGTGCTAGGATAAGAAGTGGCTTGATCATGCTAAGCTTGGGCTAAATGCCATCTTGAGTACGGTGGGTAGCATTAGGTATATTCACAATGCTGTGCAGTTGCCATAGTTCCAATTTCTGGAATTTGTCTCTGTCCTTCCAAACAGAAACTCTATTCCCACTGAACAATAGCTCTCCTTTATTCTTCTACCCCATCCTCTGGTAACTTCTAAGTCTCCCTGTCTCTATAAACTTCTGCTCTAGGGACCTCAAATAAGTAGAGTCACGCTGTCTTTATCCTTTTGTGTCTGAGTTCTTTCAGTTAACATCATCTTTTATATCATTTGTATTGGAACCCCAACCTTTTAAAAATGAATGAAATATCATCATCACATCACATTTTGTCTAATCACCAGTCTGTGAATGACATGTTTGCATTGTTTCTACCTTTAAACTGTTGACAATAAAGTTTCTATGAGCACTGATTTGCAAGTGTTGGTCTGAGCCTCTGCATCCATCATCATTGTTATATTTATCATCATCATTTTCTTCTTCATTACTATCACCATCATCATCACCATTATCACCATCAGAACCATCCTCATCTTCTGAACACTGATGTTCAACTGTTTGCCTGAGTCCCTGAGTTCACCATCATCATCACCTCTGCTACTGCCACAACTATCATCTAAACACTGATGTGCAAGTATCTGCCTGAGCAGATTTCATCATTATCATTATTATTTAGTGTATACTTACAAACAGGCTTGGTGGAACACACAGCAATTCTGTTTAAATTTTGTGGAAGTATTACCTGTTTTTCACAGTGGCTCTACAATTTACAACACCACCAGCAACATACAGATGCTGTCATTTCTGTGCTATTTTCCTGTTTGTATCATGGGTGTTCTGATGTGATTTTAATTTGCATTTCTCAAATAACCGACAGGGTTCTGCATCGTTTTCTACTTCTATTGTTTTTCTGTGGCTGTTCTGAGAAACGTCTTCTCAGATCCCTTCCCCACTTTTAACTGGGCTGTTCTGTTCCTGCTGTTGTATGGTAGCAGCTCTTTGCATATTCTATGTATCTGTCCCTTATTAAATACATAGTTTTTAATTAAGCTTATTATCCTGGGGGTGTCTTTTCCTGTTGTTACCTGTGCTTTTGATGTTATATGTGCATCGTTGCCAAAGTGGTGTAGAGATTTCCTCCATAAGAGGTTGATGATAGTTTTAATCCCTTACATTTTGATCATTTTTTTTTTTTAATGCTCTGGGTAGGACCTACTGCCTAGCATATACTTGGAGATGATTCTGGTACTCAGCCACACCTTCAGCCTTCATTTTCATCCATTTGATTAATTTTTATGTATGACTTAAATAGGTGCTTCAGCATGTAGCTATCTGATTTTCCAGCAGTCTCCAGAGAGAACTCCCCTTTCCCACTGGATGGAGTTGAAACTGTATGTATTAGCTTTCTACAAAACACCTGGCAAGAAGACATTTAGAGGAGGGAGGGATTTATTTGGCTCCTGGTTTGAGACAGAATGCTGTCCCCCATGGTAGGGAAGGTCTTGGGGGGAGTGTGAGGTCATTGGTTATCTGGTGTCTGTAATCAGGAAGTAGAGACTGGCTAGGGAATGGGGTTAGGTTACAAAACATTGAAGTCTACCTCCAGTGGTCCTCTTCCTTTGGTGAGGTTCCTTCTTTTAAGAGATCCAAAACCTTCCAAAGCAGTGCCACCAGTTGGGGTCCAAGTATTGAGACAGATGAACCCATAGGGAACACTTCTCATTCAAGTCACAACAGCACCCTGGTCAGAAAGCTCTTAGCCTTGGATTGTTCCTGGGCACACCAGCCTGCTGCCGTGGTGCACACATCTGGCCTTATGACATCGCTGCATGGCGATGGTTACTGTACCTTGTCAGGGAAGTTTGAAATCAGGAAATGCAAGGAAGTCTCATTCTGCTCCATGCAATGAAGACGGAAGTGTTGGTTAGACGGACAGCAGCTGATGCAGTGGTGATAGTGGTAAGCTATTCTGAAACCCAAAACCTCTCCTGGGTTCACCCATGTTCCAGGCTTCCTCAGAGTTTGTGCCCTGGCCCCCTTTTGTTTAGTCTTACAAGTGGAGGAAGGGCAAGGATGAAAACCAAAGCCAGTGCTGGTTGATTAGGAATTGGCCTGTTGTTTTTGGAGGATGTTTTATAATAAGAATCATAACCACAAGATGGGCCACCATTTGACCAAGGACCAGACAGAACAGGAACAAACAGACTTGTACAAAAATTTTCTTACAACTATGTTCCATCCAGCATCATTATGTTACCATAGCAATAAACAACAAAAAGACTTTGAGTGGCGTTGGCTAAATTATAGTGCAACTGTTCATAGGGATACCAGGTGGCTATTTGAAATGAGTTGTTGGAGAATATTTGTAGACATGAAAAGATGGTAATGATAAGTATTTTAAAATTTTAAAAACCTGTGATATGTACTATGCAATTTCATAATTGTCACATTGGAGTACCGTAAAAGATATATATATATATATATATATATATATATATATATATATATATACACGTGTGCATGAATGCGTGCACACACACATAGTATAGACACCATTATTCATCGCAGTTACACCAAGTCTGCCTCTCTAAGTTGAGTCTGAGACCGGAACTGGTGTGAAAACACTTATTTGAAGGAATTGGAAAGAGACTATGGAAATTGACAGAAACAAAGGCAGGCTGTAACGTAAGGCCAGCGTTCCACAGTGCATGGTCTCAGCCTAGTCCCACAGAGAAATTCATGGGTATAAATTGCACCTAAGGTTTGTCCTAATGAAAGGCAAAAAAGGAAATTAGGCCTCCAAAGTCCTTTACCAGTGGTCACCAGTAAAGGCCATTTTGAGCGATTACAAACTCCCAGGTACTCTAGTGACACAGCTGAAGTCAGCTGAGGTCAGCCACTGAGGCACCAACATGGGTAGAGTCAAAAAGCGTATTGATTCTAAATTCTAAAAATTCAAAAGCGTATTGATGCTAAAAAAAAAAGTGGAAGTGATGCAAGAGACTAGAGAACTTGGCAGAGTGACTCACACCTATGAGCCCAGAATCCAGGAGGCAGGGGTAGCCTGAGATACGTAGTGAGCTCAGGCTAGCCTAGACTATGAGAGACTGTCTCAAAATAAAACAAAGCAAAAAGGATCTCAAGATATTTGGATAGAGGACCCTGTTTAGTGATCTATAAAATTTTTATAGACAGGGACTGAATTATTTTGTAATAGCTTGGTATTTAAAATTACATATGGACACAAATGCCTGTCAAAGCCCTCTTCAGTCTCACATTTGTTTCACAGAATTATGCTTAGTATAGCGAGGAAAGGAAGCTCTTTTAGTCCATACAGTTCTGCCCCTTCTGCAAATATCTTAATGAAGCTCTATGGCTCTTAAGACCTCATTCCAGAAAATGATCTGCCATTAATAGCAATAAATGTCATGGAGATACTGAAGAAAGACACAGCAGGTGTGACCATGCTGTGTATTAATATTAATGATAATAATGGCAGGTGCTGGATTGACGTATAACCTAGAGAGATAGGTGGCATTCATGTGTGCTATTCCATAAGACCCTCCCAGTGATCCTGTGAGTTAGGAACAAGGACTAGGTTCATTTCCTGGATGGACAAACTAAGGTCAAAAGAACCTAAGTCACTCTCTCCAACAAGGCAGCAGAAGGCAGAGCTTGAGCTCTGCCAAGTTCTGCCCAGTACCATGTTCCTCTGCATTGAGAAGATGCCAAGTCACATGCTTCTGACCAGGACATCTTTAGCCAGGGAAGTCTTTGATTCTGATGCTGGTGGTAAGCTCCTTCTTGTTGCATGTGAGCCTAGGAATATTTCTCAGCCACGTTTACCAGCCTCCTTGAGCAACTATTTTCAGTTTCATTCTGTCACCTACTCTTGGGTTGTGTGTGGAATTTTATGAACAGAACTCCATCATTGTTCCATGAAGAATACCGGTGCGTGCTGGGGTTGAATACAAAATAATAATCAAACTTCTATCATCGTACCCCCTACATGTGGTAAATGTGATCAGAGGTCAGGAAGCAGAATGGAGCAGAGAAAAGCATTTTTTAAGGCAGGTCAAGGAGGTGATCATATTAGAAATTTCTGAGTGGTAACTTCCTTATGGTTTACCAGTTCCCTCCCATCCTGAGCTTGAGTCTAACCTCCTGACGGAGAACATGACACAGGTTGACTGGCATTGTGCTCATGTATGGTTTAAATCAGGCTCAGAAGATACAGTTGACTTTTACAGGTAGAATTTCAGTGCAAAGATTAATTTGTTTGCGTCACTTTCAGAACTTTACAGATTCATTCGCTTATGTATGAGGGCGGCTGGGGATAGAAACCCAGTCAGGCTGAATCTAACCTTAGTTAAATTACTCAGACATCCATCATCGAAACTCTTCTGTTCCTTGTGGACTTGTGGTTGGTTTAGTGCCCTCTGATGATAACTTTCTGCCTGACTGATGACTCCTAATCTTGGTAGCAGTACATGAAAGTCCATCACAAACGCAAATAAACACACAAGTTGCAGGGCCCATGATTCCCATTCCCAAGTGTGCGTTGTTTTGAAATACAAGGTTTTTTATTATGTTCTAGATTGGAAATGTGTCAGCTTTGAGCTTGCTTTGGTTCCATCAAACAAAAGAGAAAAGGGTACTGAAGAGAGTGGGGGAAGTACAAGGAGCCGAGAGTGGTGGCTTCTGTCCCCCTGACAGGTGCACAGAACAGACCTAACATCTGCAAAGGAAGACAGCAGGCACTTAGAAATGGGGAGGGGCAGGAATTACAGCACCCAGAGGCTGTTAAGCTGCTCAAGTAAATCTGCTGGGAAACTGACTATGCTTGTGTCAATCAAGAGAAGGTGACAAGTCAGAGTCCCAGCAGACTCCCTTCCTCCTCTTCTTTCATCCCATTGGTGTTGATTTGGTCCCAAAGCATGGCAGGGAGTCTGGAGGGTGTGAAGCCACATTGTCCTGCTGGGGAAATGATTACTTAAAATATAAACAGTCCCTTCAACTGCTCTAGCTCAAGGCCAATGGATTTGGGAGCACTTACCCCGCCCTCCTGGGATGGGGTGTCTTGGGGACCAGGGTGCTTTGGGTTCTCTTCCTGTATGTTTTTTTTTTTTTTTTTTTTTGTCCAGGTAAACAAGCTAAGGCTTAGAGTGGATAACGATTTGGGGTGATAGTTCAATGTAATCTTTATACAAATATGTTAAAATTCCAAATTGACTCCTTGCTGTATTGCTGGTTTGAGTAGATTTCAATTTTCCTTAAGGCTATATTACTTCTTTCATATTGGCGATGTAACATGAGCTGCTAGGATTAACTGGGATGTTGTGTGTAAAATACACTTAATAAATAAACTGCTCTGAGCACCCATTATGCCTTGGGTAATGTCTGAGGGGCTTCCTAACTTTGTGCCCCTGGACCACAGCTATAGTGACAGTGGGCTGGTCTTTACTGAGTACTCTGTGCAAATTCACTTTATACACATCTTACTTATTGGGGGGGGGGGGAGCAATCCAAAGAGACAGGTACAACTTCTACCCCCATCATGAGGGGTTAAAGAGAAACTGAATAATGAGTCCAAATTAACACAACTGGAGGATGGTGGATCCAGATGCATTAAAAGACAGCAGAGTCTCCGTCCTGGTGGGTTGTGTAAGTGCTGTTTGGAAGGCTGGTGCCTTCCGATCGAGTCCTGATGAGGAGGATCTGAGTGACCCGGGCTAGCTCAGGACGTGAAGGATCTCCTAGGCTGAAGGCCATTCTTACAGCAGGTTTGCCGTTTGTGCCTGTCCGTCAGTCCATTAACAAACAGTGCTGGCTTCAATTCTTCCTGGCAATTTTCATCCTGCACTCTGCCAGCTTGTCTGACAGCCCTGCTCCCTGACAGATGTGTTTTCTCTTAGGAGGGCATTTGAGATCATTTCCTAGAATGAATCTTTTCTTCAACCAAAGGCTTGATATTGTTCCCATGGCCAACTGCAAAGCAAAGGCCATATGCAGGTGCGTGCGTGCATGCGTGGGTGCGTTTGTGGGCACATGCGTGTGTGCGTGTGTGTGTGTGTGTGTGTGTGTGTGTGTGTGTGTGTGGTGTGCACACATGCATGTGAGTCTGGCTGGCTGGCTGGTGGCTGTGAGACATGTCACTTTCAATTACATCCTCCCTGCCCCATTTTTGGTCCCATGCGAATGGAGTGGGTTCTTTCAAGAGACAGGAAGTGAAACTGTTGAGTTTCTGATCTTGAAACATCCCCATCATCAATTAAGGGATAATTGAGGTGTCATGCACATCCAGCAGAATTAACAAAACCCCTTCTCAGGAAGTGGAAGGATGAGGCACATCCTCAGACCTGAAGGACTTTGAGTTAACAAAGAGAGGTATAGTAGTCTTTCCTCATTTTTCCCCTCTGTTTGGTGTGGTTAAACTTTTTGTGACCCTGGACTAGAACTTGAGACTCAGAAAGCACCTACCTATTCTGGGCTGGAGATCGCATGAGCAGATGCCCTGCAGGCATAAGGTCCGGAACTCAAATCTTGAAACACTAATGTGAAAAGCTCACATGGTAACAAATGCTTGTAACTCAACATTAAGGGTAGGAGACAGGAGAATCTTTGGAACCTGATGGTTGGCAACCAAAACAGCGAGCTTTGAACTCTGTGAGAGACATTATCTCAAAAGAAGGCAGAGCACAATAGAAGAAGATTCCCAACACTCTTCTCTGGCCTCATGTGTATGCACCTATATACACTTGTGCACATACCAAACACACAGCAATGATATCACAATAACAATAATAGTTCATTGGAGAGCACCCATTAAACTTTTCTTCTTCCCACCAGGGTTCTTACTGTGAGAAAAACATCAGTAACTTTAGTTTTGAGTATGCTAATGTACTAGTCTATACAGTATCTGTCCTGTGTAATCAGAGTGCCACAGAGAAGCAGAACAAATCTATCTTCTGTGCGGCTATCAGCCTATCTATCTATCTATCTATCTATCTATCTATCTATCTATCTATCTATCTATCTATCTATCTATCTGTCATCTATATATCTATCTATCAACCATCTATCCATCCATTACCTATTTATCATTCATCTATATATCTATTATATGTCTATCAATCAGTCATCTATCTACCTATTTATGTATCCATCATCTGCTGGTGCATCTATCACTCCATCATCTATTTATCATCTATTATTTGACTATTAATCATCTCTCTACATACTCATGTATCCAGTATCTATTACTTATGCATTCCTATTTGTTCATCATTCTATCATCTAATCTATCGCCTATCAATTGGTCTTTTGATCATTTGTCAATGTGTTTATTAAGAAGCATAAGCTCCTGTGATTACAGAAGCTGAGAAGACCCACAATTGCTATCAGAAAGATGAAGAACCAAGAAAGGCACTGGGATGGTTTCAGTCCAATCCCAAAGGCCGGAGACATATGGGAACTATTAGCACACATCTTAGTCCAGATAAAAGGGCCCAAGAACCAGGGACACGGGGTCTGAAGGCTGCAGATGTCAGTTGTCCCTGGTCAAGCAATAAGAACAAATTCCTCTTTTCCTCTTTTCTCAACTTGCTTCTTGGTCATGATGTTGTGCAGGAATAGAAACCCTGACTACTAAGACATTCATCTTTCAGCTCCACTCAGGTCCTCCATGGACTGAGTGGTGCCCATTGCACCTAACAGGGTCTTCTTCACTTAGTCTACTGACTCAAATAACAGTCTCTTCTAGAAATGCCCTGTGGTCTTATTCAGAACATATGTTTTTAACAGTTATTATTGGTGCTGCTTATCCAGGTCATGTTGATATTTGCAATTAAAGCATACACACTTGTGGAATGTTGAGGGCATGAATGGATGAATGAATGGGTGAATTAATAACTTGAGGTCTGTGGAAAACACAAAGCTCGCGTGGGCTTTTGATGAAGCACGTTGTTAAAAGCTTCATGGATGGCCACTTTCACTATGTGAGCCCTACCGATTCCTGAGCATGGGAGAGCTTTCCATCTTCTGAAATCTTCAATTTCTTCCTTCAGGTTCTTGAAGTTCTTGTCTAGCACATCTTCCACTTTCTTGGTTAGAGTTGCATCAAGATTATTTTATGTAATTTGTGGCTATTACAAAGGGTGCTGCTTCCCTAATTTCTTTCTCTATCCATTTATCATTTGTATAAAGGAGGTCTACTGATTTTTTTGAGTTAATTTTATATCCAGCCACTTTGCTGATGTTGTTTATCAACTTTTCAAGTTCTCTGGTAGAATTTTGGGGACTGCTTATGTATACTATCACATCATCTGCAAATAGTAATACTTTGACTTCTTCCTTTTTAATTTGTATCCCCTTGATCTCCTTTTGTTGTTTAATTGCTCTAGCTAGAACTTTGAGTATTATATTGAATAGTTATGAAGAGAGTGAATAGCCTTGTCTTGTCCCTGATTTTAATGAGATTGTTTCAAGTTTCTCTCCATTTAATTTAATGTCGGCTATTGGCTTGCTGTATATTGATTTTATTATGTTTAGGTATGGGCCTTAAATTCCTGATCTCTCCAAGACTTTTAATTATGAAGCGGTGTTGGATTTTGTCAAAGGCTTATTTAAAGCAATCTACAGATTCAGTGCAATCCCCATCAAAATTCTAATGAAAATTTTTTACAGACCTTGAAAGAGCAATTCTCAACTTCATGTGGAAAAAACCAACAACAACAAAAACCAAGATAAGCAAAAGAATCCTGAACAATAAAAGAACCTCTGGAAGAATCACCATCCCTGACCTCAAATTGTATTACAAAACATTAGTAATAAAAACAGCATGGTATTTGTACAGAGACAGACAGATAGATCCATGGAATAGAATTGAAGACCCAGAAATAAACCCACATACCTATAAATATTTGATTTTCCACAAAGAATGCAAATCCATACAATTGAAAAAAGAAAGCATCTTCAACAAATGGGGTTGGTCTAACTAGATGTCTGTATATAGAAGAATGCAAATAGATCCACATTTATCACCCTGAACAAAAGTCAAGATCAACATAAAACAGGATACACTAAAGCTAATAGAAGAGAAAGTGAGAAATAGACTTGAACGCATTGGTACAGGAGACAATTTCCTGAGCAGAACACCAAAGACTCACGCTTTAAGATCAACAATTGATAAATGGGACCTCATGAAACTGAAAAGCTTCTGTAAGGCAAATGACAAAATGGCAGCCTACAGATTGAGAAAAGATCTTCATTAAGCCTACATCCAACAGAGGGCTAAGGCTCAAAACATATAAAGAACTCAAGAAATTAGACTCCAACAAACCAAATAACCCAATTAAAAATTGGGTACAGAGCTAAGCAGAGGATTCTCAACAGAGGAATCTCAAATGGCCAAGAAGCACTTTAGCACTTTAAAAATGTTCAGTGTCTTTAGTCATCAGGGAAATGCACATCAAAATGTCCCTCACACTAATCAGAATGGCTAGGATCACAAACTCAGGTGACAGCAGATGCTGGGGAGGATGTGGGGAAAGAGGAACACTCCTCCATTGCTGGTGGGATTGCAAACTTGTAAAACCACTCTGGAAATTAATCTGGTGGTTTCTCAGAAAATTGGAAGTAGTTCTACCCGAAGACTCAGCTATACCACTCTTGGGTAAATACCTTAAAGATGCTCCACCAAACCTGACAAGGACACCTGCTCCACTATGCTCATAGCAGCTTTGTTCCTAAGAGCCAGAAACTGGAAACAAACTAGATGTCCCTCAACTAAAGAATGGATACAGAAAATGGGGTTCATTTATACAATGGACTACTATTCAGCTATTAAAAACAATGACATCATGAATTTTTCAGGCAAATTGATGGAACTAGAAAATATCATCCTGAGTAAGGTAACCCAGACCAAAAGGACAGGCCTGTGTGTACTCACTGATAAGTGGCTATTAGCCATAAAGTACAGAATACTCATCACACATCCCCCACAGACCCAAAGAAGTTAAATAAGAAGAAAGGATCGAGGGAGGATGCTTGAATTACAGTTAGAAGGGGGAATAAACTAGTCAGAGAAGGCAGATGAAGGGAAGGAACTAGATGGGAGAAGGGATGGGGAGAACAATGGGGGTTCAAGATTAGGTGTGGGGAGAGACAGGAGAGAGGGCCAGGAGATTGAATGGGGATCTGCAGCTGGCAGGTTGGGGGGTATGTGTGTGGTGGGCAATCTCTAGGAAGTCCCAGAGACCTGGCATAGCAGAGGCCCTCAGGAGTCAATGTGGATGACCTTCTTCTAGATGTCTAATGGTGGGAACATGAAACCTGAAGAGGCCTCCTCCTGTAGCCAGGCAGGACTCCCAGAAAAGGGATAGGAACACAAACCACCCACAACATGTTCTATCCAAAATTTATCCTGTCTAAAAGAAATGCAGTGACAAAGATGAAGCAGAGACCGAAGGAATAGCTAACCAAAAACCAGCCCAACTTGAAACCCATCCCATGATCAGGCACCAATCTCTGGCACTATTACTGATACTCTGTTATGCTTACAGACAGGAGCCTAGCATAACTGTCCTCTAAGAGGCTCTACCCAGGAGCAAACTGAAACAGATACAGATACCCACAGCTAAACACTGGATGGAGGTCAGGGACTCTTATGGAAGAGTTGGGGGAAGGATTGAATGGGATGGGAACCCCACAGGAAGACCAACAGAGTCAACTAACTGGCACTACTGGGAGCTCTCAGAGACTGAGCCACCAACCAAAGAACACACACAGGCTGAAACGAGACCACCAGCACATATGTAGCAGATGTACAGCTCAGTGTACATGGCTGCCTTGTCTGGCCTCGGTTGGAAAGGATGTGTCTGATCTGGCAGAGATTTAATGTACCAGGGTAGGAGGATGTCCAGGGGGTGGGTGCCCTCTCAAAGGAGAAAGAGAGGAGGAAGAGAGGTGGGACCCTGTGAGGAAGGGATCAGGATGGGGAAGCAGCATTTGGGATGTAAATAAATAAATAAATAAATAGCTACACTGAGAATAAGGGTGTTGATGTAAATATTTGCTTCTTTATTTTTACTACATTTTATTATTGAGAGAGAGAGAGAGAGAGAGAGAGAGAGAGAGAGAGAGAGAGAGAGAGAGAGAGTCCAACTCAGGTAATCAGGCTTGATGGACGCCAAGTGCCTTTACCCACTGTACCGTCTCACCAGATTCCACATTATTACTAATCAGCTCAATTGTTACTGTGATAAAACATTTCCTGTAAACAACTTAAAAGGAGGAAAGACTTGTTTTGCTTGTTTGTGGTTTCAGAGTTCAATCCATGTGGGAGGGAGTCTGTGGCTGAGAAGTTCACAGCGTGGTATGTAGGAAACCATGTGGAAGAGTGACAGAAAGGGGCCAGGATAAGGATGTATTCTCCCCCAGTGACCTACTTCCTCTGACTAGGTCCCTACCCTCCTTGGTCCACTGCATGCCAATCAGTCTATTCAAATTTGGCCCCACCAATGGATTAAACCATTGGAGAGGTTAGATCCCTCCTGACGTGAAACATCCCATAATAGGGTGGGACCCACTAATCTCCTAGCAGCATCTAAATCCAATCAAGCTGACAATCAGATAAACCCTCCCAGACTTGATTGGGTAATGAAAATGAAAGATAACAAGGAGAGACAGGGAGTCATAGCAACCCCAAAAGATTTGGATTCAGGGACCTGAGCTTAGCATCTGTCACTCTTCACGTTAGAGAATTGCTGTAGGGTAGGTTAGGGGATATCACCTGGGAGACTCCTCACAGCCCAGATCAACAGACCCACCCACAGAGTTCCTGACCCTGGGGCTTGCAGGGATTTGTACACCTTACTATTCCTCCTGGGATGCTGATGTCTCTGGCCCAGGTACCACATCTGAGGGCCAGTGCTTAAAACACGGACTCCTACTTCAAGGCACTCGAGACTTTTAGTTGCCAGATAAAATATGCTCCAACTTGAATGTCACATAAACAACACTTAGTTATTTATTCTTACAATTTTCATCTGTATCTGGTCTCACCTGCTGCATCTGGCAATGCAATACCATTGATGTTACCTTTCAGCACTAGAGAGTCCGAAGCCCTGGCATTTAAAGCAAGCCACTTGAGCTCTGTGGGCTTCGGTAGCTTCGTGTACAAATGGAGGCTGTAACAAGGCCACTCATCTCAAGTCACCACACTGATGAAATAACCCTACAAAGGGCCTAGCACAGAGTGACGCCTGTGGTGGGCACTCGGTAAATGTCAACCATCATTATTCACCATTAGCATCAGGTGAGTAAGATTTTGGAGGAAAAAATAAATAAAACAGTGTTATGCAGAGAGTGCTTTGTGAAAAAAATGTTATGATCCAGGCTTTTACATTTTAAACTAGGAAATATTTCTCTCATTTGAAAAGGTCCTTTCAGCTGCCCTCTCTTCCTATTTATTTAATAGTTGATGATGGGGGAAAATAGATTGGCTGATTGCATTGAAACTCTCTTTAAACAGATCTCATCCTGACCCAAGGCAGGATCAAACTGTCCCCTCTGTGGTGTGTCCCCTTGCTGAGAAATTGTCAAAGGTGGTCCCCCAGGAGGAGCGCTGAAACCTGCTGGCAGGAAGTAGGCCCAGTCCCTCTCTACCTACTACTGGCTATGAATAGCATCCGGGAGATTGATAGGCAACGCTGAGTCTGTGTAAGATTTGGAGAAAGGGAGTCAGGGGAGAGGCAGAGGGGGGATGTGAGTGAGTTTGTAATAGCTGGGGTTCACTGCAGCTGTTAGAATTAAGCTTATCCCTCATTATTTCAAACCAACGTCCATCTTGATTTTTTTTTCCTGTGCACCATAGACCCACCCGGGAGCTGCGGAGGCAATCAGGACCAGAGTGCATCAGGAGGCTGGCTGCCATGAGAAAGTATTAGACAGAAATGTCAGAGCATTTCTGTGACCTTTGATAAAAGAAAGTAGACTAGATCAGTATTTTTCAACCTGAAGGTTGTGACCTCTGAGTGGGTCATGAAATCAATTTAAAGGGTCATAACCAGGTTGTTTTGCTTCTTTCAGAAAAGAAATGGGAAATAAAATGAATTAAATGGACAGAGCATAGTGTCTCACGCATAGCAAGGATGGATAGCAAGCATAGCTGTGTCGTGAAGCTGTGGATAGATTTTGTGTGCATGATAAGGATGAAATGTGCACACACTTACATCTGCAATGCCTCATGGGGGAACTGCCAAAGGAATTTGAAAGTCGTGTGATCTCAAGCAACAGATAAGACGTTCTTACCATTGTGATGTAGCATGGTTGAGACTGAGTTCTAATCATGGGGAATGTCTCCCAAGGGAGATTTGGCAATGTCTGGAAACTTTCTGATGGCATCTAGCAGGTGGAATCCAGAGTTCTCATTCATCTTTCCACTTGCTGTGATAAAACACTCTGGCAAAAGCAACTTAAGGAAGGAGGGCCTTGTTTTAGCTCACAGTTCCAGGTCACAGCCCATCACAGCACAGAAGTCACAGGGTCTGGAGCTTGAGGCAAACGATCACATTGTACCCACTCAGAAAGTGAGAACAACAGATTCCTGCGTTCAACTCCTTTTTTATATGATTCAGAATCTTATCCCAGGGAACACTGGTACCCTCAGGGTATGTCTTCCCCCTCAATTAACTTCATCAAAATAATGTCCCACAGGCCTTACTCCTAGGTGGCTATAGATCTCACCAAATTGAAAACTCAAGTGAACCGTCCCCCGGAGACATCTAAGCATTGTATATAGAATGACCTGGAGAGTAGATAATTCCTTGGTCTCTGCTGTCAACAGCATGGATACTGAGAAGTTGTGTCTGAAGAATATGTGTGGCTAGAAGAACAGGTGATTGTAGCCTTGTTAATCCCAGCTAATTACTGAGTACCACCTAAGGAGTGGGAGGTAAATCTCATTCTCCTCCTCCCTCTAGAGATGAGGTTGGTCAAGGGTATCCTAAGGTCACACAGCTCACAAATCTTGGATTCAAATCCGGGAACTCTGGTTCTAGGTCTCAAAAATCAGCGTTTCCCCTGCTCTGTTTATGAAGCACAGCTGAGCGTCCACCGCATTTGCACCTCCGTGTGTCCACCCAGGCGGGTGACCACTACCCTCCTAGCACTGTCTTCGAAGCATCCCAAGCAGACCCTTTCTCCACCCGGCAGTCATTCCCCATTCTGAGCCCCAGGTGACCTCTTGCCCTGTCTCTGTGGATTTGCTTCTTCGAGATGCTTCTGTAATGCAATCCTATCTTATCTGCGCTCTTCTGTGTCTGGCCGCCTTTACTGAGCAGAATGTTTCTGAGCTTCAAATGCGTTGTAGGACGTGTCAGAATTTCATTTCTTTTCATGGCTGATTAATATTCTGCTGTGTGGATACATCACACTCTGTTTATCCATGTGTCTCTTGATGGCTGCGAGGACTGTTTTCCTCTCTTAGCTGTTGTGAGCAATGCTGAGAGGGAATGAAAGCCTCTGTGCGCACTGAGAGGGAAGAGGGATTGCGCCACCAGAAGAGAAGGAAATTAGATTTCGTTTATGGCTCTGGACAGCCACCAGTCACCTTACTTATGCTATGCCACGAGATCTTCACAACCTCTGAACTCTTCCGTTTTCGTGTATATGAAGAACAGAGAGGAGGAGTCCCCTGGCCAGGGTCACCCCACTAATGAAGGCACGTCGCTCTTCATCACGTGGGAGGAATGTGCTGCAGAACCCTGCACAGTGACCGAGAGCCGATCAGGAGCTGCACTTACCTCTAATGTGTATGGAGATTTCAGTAGGCAAGTCCCAATACAAAGCACGACTTCTAAGTGCTATATTTAGGCCTCTATGAAGGTGCCTCAAGTGGGAATAAGGATCATGTCCATTGTTCGAGAAGAAAAGGGTTTTTTGTTTTTCCTCCTGAGATTCAACACCTGGACTTTCACTCGCTCTCTATGTCCTGACGCCTCTTTCACAGCTCATTCCTTTAGCCTGTGCTGGGGGACCAGCTACCCTACCCGTTTCTGCTTTGGGCACCAGTATGATAATGAGCAGAATGAAGTGAGTCCCTGCCCACGTGGAGTGGACATTTGACTGGAGGAGTGAGGTGACAAGCTGGTGAATAGGACATGAGCTGTTTAGACAATGGTGAGGGTCATATCTACCCTTTGACTTGAGACCTGACACCGGAATCCCAGGATGTCAATGCAAACAAGCAAGATACCAATTGCTGGGCAGGGAGGGAAACCCAGCTCCAGCAACAGTGCCTTGAGGATCATGAATGAGTGTGACATCATCTTCCTGTGACCCTTGATGGTTCCATGTTGAGCAGGATACGTCCTGCCTTCACGGTCTGCTTCCCTCACTGGAACCTCTTAGAGAGTAGCCAAGATGACTGCTCATCACTCTCATAAGTGTGACTGTGTTTGAAACAATCATGGGAACATCACCAGGCATGTAGGGAAGGGATTTCCAAAGATATGAATTTGAGAAGAGATACCCTCCTGGAATATGGGTTGTATTATTCCAGGACTGGGCTCCTGGGCTGACTGACAAGGAGTGAGGAGAAAGAGAACTAAGTCCCCGAATTGACCTCTCCATTTCTGGTAGATACCGTGAGACCAGTCTCCTCCCACCCCTGTTGCACAGCTAAATGCAATCTCACTGCCATACCTTCCTCACCTAGGGCTGAGTCCTCAAACTGGGAGTCTGAAGAAAACCTCCGCTCCGTACGGTGCCGGTGCTTCATGTCATAGTTTGGTCACAGCAACAAGATAGTAAGGAGTAGAGCGACCTATGAGGACGTCACCTTCAGGGGTCTAGTCTGGCTTCTTCAGTGGGAACCAGCAGACTTCCTCTACAGATTACTCTCTGGCTTCTGTGGGACTGGCCCCTGGCTCTGGCCAAGGTTAGCATCCCACCCAGCATGGATTCTGTTTTTGTAAGTGTGTGTGTGTGTGTGTGTGT
>NC_034590.1:87463511-87489286 GCF_900095145.1 Mus pahari | reverse complement strand
TGTATGTGTGTGTATGTGTGTGTGTATGTGTGTGTATGTGTGTGTATGTGTGTGTGTATGTGTGTGTGTATGTGTGTGTGTGTATGTGTGTGTGTATGTGTGTGTGTGTGTATGTGTGTGTATGTGTGTGTGTATGTGTGTGTGTATGTGTGTGTGTGTGTTTCACAAGTGCATGTGCCTTCCAGTGTGTTAGTGTTGTGTGCACATGCATATAGAAGTGAGAGGACAACCTTTATATCTACCATTGCTTTTTGCCTTGCCTGAGACAGGGTCCTCCTTGTTCTCTGCCCTATACATTGGCTAGCTGGTCCGTGGGCTTTTGGACAATCTGCTGTCTTCACCTCCCATCCCAGTGTTGGAGCAGAGACTACAGATCCATGCTAAGGCCTCCGGCTTTTATGTGGGTTCTGGGGTAAACTCAAGTCCTCCCACATAAGTGGCAAGCATTTTAATCATTGGGCCATCTCTCTGGCCCTAGTGCATTACTTTTTTTTTTAAAGCATGTCTACAGCATCATATCTATCAGCTCATGCTTCGGTGCACATTACTGAGAAAGTCTGAAAATTTCTACCCTGATTCTATGATTAGAGGATTAATAGGGGTTCCTTAATCTCATTAAGAACTAGATATTGCTCAAGTTTTTCTTTCTTTCACAGTTGATTTCTTAAAATCTAGGTCAAGTAAGATCCATGAATCACCTTAGTATTGTTCTTAAATAACAGCCATATTGAAGTATAATTGTCATTCAACAAATCATACATATTTAAGTTCTATGCTTTATCATATGTATGTAACCTTGAAGTCACTGCCACATATCATAGTCTCCACCCCAAACACATCTCTATATCTCTTATTAGTTCTTCCCCCCCGCCCGGGACTCATTTTCAGCTTCTGTCACCCAGATCACTTTGTCTTTTGCAGAGTGTACAGAGATGAATCATACATCAGGAGTGATTTTTTTAACCTGGCCTTCTTTCATGGTCATAATTATTTTGAGGTTAATTCTTGTTAGGTGTATAAATAGCTTTTTTTCTTTTAGTTGTTGAATAGATTCTGTTAGGTACATCACAGCTCATTTGTCTGTTCATCTATTGATGACTGTTTAGATTGCTCACCACACTGGGCTGTTATAAGTAGGACTATTAAAGAATAAAAATAGTAAGCTGTGACCTGGGAGAAAATGTTTGCAAAGCATAGGGCAACCAAAGACAAATTCAGAGTACGTAAAGAGATGCTCAAATATCAATGCTAAGAGAACTAACAACCTGATTAAAAGTGGTTGTCCAATGATTTAAGTGGACACTGTCTTAGTTTCTTTCCTCCTTCTCTGATAAAATACTTTGATAAAAGCAGCTTTAGGGAAAGGGTTGGTCATGGCTGCCAGTTCAGTGTACAGCCATCATGGTGGGGAATTCAGAGCAGCAGGTGCTTGAAGCAGCCAACCAGATTGTATCCACAGTCAGGAAGAAGAGAACAATGAATGCTTCTTCGTGCTCAGCTCATGTTCTGTATTTTTACATATCCCAGGATTTCCTCTTGAGGGAATAATCCCACCCACAGTCAAGATAGATTCCCCCATCAGTTAACATAACCAGTTCCCCACAGGCCTGCTGAGAGGCAAATCTTCTGGGTTGGTCTAGATTCAAGTAGGCAATTAACACTATCACAACCACAGCACCAAGGAGAAGCATGATTGGCAAATAACCATAAGAAAATATACCCAGAATCTTTACTTGAAAATGGATGGCTCAGTAGTCAAGAGCACTCACTGCTTTTCTGAAGGTCCTGAATTCAATTCCCAATAGCCACATGACAGCTTCCACCTGTCTGATGCCACCTTCTGGTGTGCAGATGTACAGACAGACAAATACCCATATATATAAATATATACATAAAATAAATAAATCTAAAAAAAGGTAGCATAAAAACTTAAATAGGATCTACTGTACATCTGTCAGAAGGACTGAAGTTAATAAATCTGACCAAACTGAATACTGATGAAGACCAGGAACCACTTAGAATACTCACATGTGAGCAGGGACATAAGGTAGTGTAGCCACTTTGGAAAACAGTTTGGTACATTTTCAAAAAGTTAAACATAATAGTTGGCAGAATAGTGTTGCTCCTCTAAGATACCTAAATGTGGGTCCTTTGATTTCTTTGCAAAGTATTGCTTACTTTAGTTTTTCTGTGACAGAATACATGACAAAAGCCATTTGAGGATGAAGAGGCATTGTGGCTCATGGTCTGAGGTATACACTCTCTAGCACACACAAGTCATGTCTATGGGAACACGAGGCAGCTGGTCATATTTCATCCACAGCCAGGAAGCAAAGGGTACTCAGTCTGGGACCCCAGCCCACAGGGTGGTGCTGTCTACCTTCAGGGTACAACTTTTCTCTCAGTTACACCTATTTGGAAAAACCTTTTTGGACATACCTAGATATATGTCTTCTAGATGCATCTTCTAAGTTCAGTTAAGGTGTCAATAAAACTGACACACAGCAAAGGGACACAGCCCATGTCCAGTTTTTGAGACAGTAGAAACCATCATGGTTCCTTCTTATAGTCCTACTTAATTATTTCTTATAATCCTTGTAAGAAGGAGATGGGCAGGATGTGGCGGCTCACATCTTTAATCCCAGCACTTGGGAAATGGAGGCAGATGGATCTCTATGAAGCTGAAGCTACAGTTGTCTGCAGAGTAAGTTCCAGGGCAGCCAGGGCTAGGTAGCAAAAACACTGTCTCAAGGAAAGAGAAGGACAGAGACAGCGAGACAGAGACAGAGAGCGGGGGAATTAGAGAGAAGATATTATGCTGTTTGGCTTTGAAGAAGTTAAGAATGTATGGTAACAGCATGTGAAAGCTTTCAGGTGTTTGGGAGTGAAGAGTAATATATTCTTACCTGGAATCTCCAGTAGAAATGTGGGTCTGCCAACACCTTAGTTTTATTTCAGTAAGATATATTCTAAACTTATCACCCCAAAAATTGTAGGATAAGGGATTTGTGTTGTGTTTAGCCATTAAACTCATAGTAATTTCTTATAGCATCAACAGCAAGTTAGTTCATACACCCACAGTGTTACCTTATTGCTATGGACCAATTGACAGAAGCAATTTAAGGGATGAGGGATTCCTAGTGGTTCATAATTTGAGAAAGTACAGTCCCCTGTGGTGGAGAAGGCATTACTGGATTCATGATGGCATCTGGGACTTCTCGACTTTCCACTGGGAAATAAGCAGAGAGAGCTTCGGGCAAAGCCAGGATGGGGTTATAGCCTGCAGTACCCAACCTCAGGGACTACTTCATTTAGCTAGTGTTGCTTTCAATCAACAACCTGCATGTGCATATCCTGGGGTAGTATGCATCATTCTGTCAACTATTGCGTTAAACTTTCTGAAAATATGCCAAACTGTTTTCCAAAGTGGCTCCATTACCTTACACCCCTACTCACATGTGTGGGTATTCTAGATCTAGAAAAGCTAAAAGCTAGTCCCACAACCTTGCCAAAGCTGAGAACCAAGTGTTCAAACTCATGTGCATATGGGACACATTTTAGATTCACAGAGCCTCACTGCCCCCACAGGTTCTGATCAGTGGAAACTGTGTGATGATAATGTTGATCCCAGCCATTGTATTTTGATGTAATTTGTTACACAGCAATAGGTAACTAGTACACACTGCCAAAATGCTGCCGTGTTGAGTAAAGGTTTGCTTTCCTCTTCTGATGGAGGAGGGGAACAGAGGCCCATTGTATGACCAAACCATCCCATTTCTAGCTATTTACCCCAAAGGAAAAAAAAACACACATACACATGTATACAAATATCACCAAATCTCTCTTAATCTGCAAGAATTTCCCTTCTTGGATTTCTGCCATTTATAACAAATCTTTATTGATTTTCCACATATCTCTGATCCTCCTCTTAGAGATGTGCAATAAATGTTAGTATTTATCTTGCTTTATGAGATGTATGCTTACATACTCTGGCATTCCTTGCTGACTTCCAGATTAAAGAAGCTGGGCTTTCCAAACAATTTTTTATGTGCATGTAAAACACTACTTTAAAGAACTGTATCTAGGATCCTTCCAATTCCTTGCATAAAGATGACACGATTTTAATGCAGGACACCAATCCCAACTCACTGTCTTAAGGACAGAGAATGGCTGACATTCATTTGATAAATACTGTGTATTGGGGGCTTGAAGCCTGCCTTCAGAAAGGTTGCAGTATGGTGGGTGGAAAGATGTAGTAAGAAAATGAGGATATGTCATATATTGATAAAAGTACTCAAGGTTATGAGGGATGAGTCCCAGAGAATGAGGTATCCATAGAAATATCCACCTTGATGTAGCACCCCCCCAAAGAGGATATTTTGAAAGAATGGCATTTGTATAGAGACTGCATTAGAATGCTTTCTCTGTCTCGTCTTGGATGCTCTTGGAGGTCTGTGATAATATGCTGGGCAGTGAGATTTTTAGTTCCTTTCTGTACATTTGTCAGGTTCCCTGTCATTAGCCTGAAATGACCAAAGGGCAGATACCAGTAGATCCATTAAGTACTCCCCATTTTACTCAATAGTTTTCTCAAGGACACCCACTATGTCCCTTCATGATTTTCTATATTAGGTGTTAATTAATAATTGTGCATCTAAGGGGGCATGTCTGTTACAAGAACAGACATCCAGAAGAAAATCTGGATGTGTATGTGTGTATGTGAATGTGTGTATGCACATATGTGAGCTCACTTACTCATGTATAGTAAACACATACAGTCATGCCTGGCTTGATACATGGGTGCTGGGGCTCTAAACTCTGGTCTTCATGTTTGCAGAGCAAGCACTTTGCCCACTGAGCCATCAACCTAGCGCCTGCCTGTGGCTCTGGATTATTGGACTTGGGAACTGGATCTCCCCCTGCTAGTCTGCTATTGGTGTGCTTTAAACTTTTTATATGATGCTTTTTGTCAACATCTTACAAGTTTGTTGGGATGCCTATGTGTATTCTTGAAGCACGTCTTTCCCCTTTCCACCCACTTCTTTCTTTTCCCAAGCTTCTCACAGAAGGTTGATCTTTCCTCTTTCAGATCTCAAGACAATGTCCTCACTAGGCATATCCACATGTGACTTGTAAGCCAAGCTCCTCATGGTCAAAGCTTCTCTACAGTTATCAGTTCAAAGGATTATGATGTCACAGTAAATTTCTCTTTAAACAAATAAAGGAAAAATCTCACCACAAAAATTGTAAAGTTCAATGTTTTATCTGAAAAGCTCCAGGGGTCTCTGTGGCCCAGGGTTACCTCAATGAGGCATTTCAAACACAAGCTCATATCCCTTCAGTGGCTGAGGCCCAGACTTCTTTACCGTAGATAATGTCTCCCTGCTGCTGGTGTGCAATGTGCCTGGGTAAGGATGATTGCGTTTCTTTTAAGCAGTGTAAACATTTCTGCCCCCACCCCACAACAGTTTCACTTGGATTGAGATGCAAAAGAGAAGCTAGGAACCAAACTTCCAGTAAAATTTCCTTTGACTCATTCTCCTGTAATGTTATCCAAGCCTTATGTGGCCTTGATGCATTCAGCACTTTAAAGGGGATGTCATTAAAGGGTATGTCAACACAATAAATTTTATGCCCTTCATAAAACTTGTGAGTGAGCTCAGTGAGAAATTCCAAGGTCTGGGAAGGCAATTAACGTTTGAAATATATATTGAGTTGTTTACTGCGACATTTTATGTGGTCATAGAGCTGTACCCTGGGATGTCACTGGGGAAGAATTTCCCTAGGAAATGCAAGGTTTGCTTTTCAAATCACATTGGCATGTTGGATTCCTCCCCTAGAGCAGAGAAACCAAGGAAATGCCAAGGAATTTTTTTCTCCACGTTGAGGTGACCTTCCTTGGTTTCTGTTCTGATTGGCAATGGCCTGAGAAGTCTTTACTGTGTAATTTTCCCTGACCATTTATAGCAATGTACTTTGTAGTTATAAATGTAGAAGACACTTTATTATTTTATTTGACTCGAGTTTCAACCCTCTTGTCTTCTAGTCAATGTGGAACTTCTGTCAGTCATTTTATATATCTGGTCTTCATCCCTTCCTTCCTTCCTTCCTTCCTTCCTTCCTTCCTTCCTTCCTTCCTTCCTTCCTTCCTTCCTTCCTTCCTTATAAAAAACTTTTTATTATTCTTTATGAATTCACATCATGCTCTCCAATCCCACTCATCTCTCTCTCATTCCCTATCTGCCCTCCACTCTTGCAACCTCCTCCCAAAAGAAAACAAACAAATGAGGGTGTGTCATGGTGTGTCACACTGTATACCCTTTTGCCCAAACAGGTTTTCTAGTCAATGTTCATTGAAATGAGTCATTGGTCTTGTTGGAGGCCTCTGGCTTCTGCTACATTATCAATACTGAATCCTCACCAGAATTCCTATAGGATTTCCTCTTGTTGCCCTGCATTGTGGAGATCCTGCAGCTTTGCATCAGTAGGACTGACCCCTTCACACACTCCAGAATTTCATAGTTTGAGTAGATGTTGGGGTGGGTCAACTCAAAGTCCTGGATCTGGGCCTGGGTGGTAGCTAAACTTAGGTCAACCTGACAGCTCTCCCACACTCACACCATCAGGGCTAGCTCGCCTCCTTTTATGTGCTCAAGCCGGTTATCCCATGTCTAGGCCATCAGAGCCAGCTTCTGCTGTGCTGCCCAGGTGAAGTGCAGGGCCCACTCTCCAGTGTGCTGCAGCTCAGCTCTTCTTAAGTGTCACTCTGACAGGGGTGGTGCCAGCTCAGCACAGCCCTCAGACATCTCAATATGGATGGCCTTAGGTGCGTCCACATGGTCTTTGGTGTAGCATGGTCCATGGACATTGAAACAGACCCCCACTGTTTCAGGGCCACAGGCTCAGACATGGCCCTTAGTGGGAGCTTGGGTCAGGACTCCATCATGGTCCCAGGTGGCATCACTGGCTAATCACAACAGGTTTTTCTCACTACCCTCAAGTCTCCAGTTCTGCCACTATTCATTGTGCCCACATTCTTCTATTCCCCTTTCTCATCCATCTCTACCATTTACTTGTTCATCTTAGTGGTGCCTGGGGCCTCTGGGTATCTTCCACATGGCATTGGTGGGAGTCATACCTGGTGTGCTCCTGGTTTATTTTTTTTTCCTTATACTGATAATTGATCAATATAGCAAACTATGTGATGGTTCATTTCTTATAATGTATTTATAGTTAAAGAAATCATATTGATCCTTGTGAGACATGAGGAGTCTCTGAGAAGCACGCTGACGAATAGAATGTAAGCAGATCCTAACACATCTTTAACTGTGTATTAGTCAGTTGTTCTATGTCAGTGGTGTGTAGTGAACAGTGCCAGCATCTCATTTAGTTTTACAACTGTGTCTTAATTCTGTAATATAAATTTACTTCTGTGTTTATTTTTGGGTCATGGATCTATGAGTTGAATCTGCTTCGGGCTGTAGCTAGATTTGGCTATCCTCTCCTAATTCTCCTGAGGCATGGCATTTCATAGGCAGTGATGGCAGTATGAGACGCCTCTTCCTCCAAAGCTCCAAACCCACATACAGTCACATTTGCTCATATACTGTTGGCCAAAGCCAGTCACATTTCTAAACTCAGTGTCCTAGGGCTGGTAAGTATATTCCATCAACAGGGATTAATGACAAAATGAAACTTTGGGAAAGCAACATTATATCCAAACACTGTACAAGTAAAAGAAAATCAGGGGCCACTATATTATATAAACAGAGGGCCCCTGTCTTAGTTAGGGTTTCTGTTGCTGTGAAGAGATACCATGACCATGGCAACTTTTATAATGAAACAATTAATTGGGGCTGCCTTACAGTTTCAGAGGTTTAGTCCACTGTCATTGTGGCAGGAAGCATGGCAGCATCCAGGTAGACATGGTGCTGGAAAAGGGGCTGAGAGTTCGACATGTGGATCAGCAAGCAGCAGAAGAGAGAGTGACAGTGGGTTTGATTTGAACTTCTGAAACCTCAAAGCCCACCCCCAGTGACACACTTCCTTTGACAAGGCCACACCTCCTAATAGTGCCACTCCCTATGTACCTATGGGGGGGGGGCATTTTTATTCAAACTACCACAGTCCCTACGAAGTGAATGATTTTCTCCATGATCCAAATTCATCTCCAAATAAAATGTGAGTTCTTTCTTTTCCTTGTATTTGATCAATCATGGGTCTGTTCCAGCAGTGGCTCATTTCCTCCTAAAAGAGGTGTGTGCTTAGCATCCAGGGTGTTCAGAAAGTCCTGAGATGACCATAGGATGACTACTCCATTGACTTGTCTTTCACTGTTAGTGACCAGTCAAGGTATTAAAAGCAAAGGACTTAGGTATTTATTCATCTGCTCAAATGAGGAAGACTGTGGTGAGGGTACCAATGGGTTGCAGGAAAAAGTCTAAGGTTCTAGTTCATATTCTGCCACTAAATGTACTTGGATGAAAGATATTCTCTGGGAATAACTATGAGAACAGAGCTGGGGTCGCTCTGGGGGAAGTCATGTGATGATAGCAACCATCCTTCATCATCTTTCTGTGCAGAAGTCATTGTCTAAATAAGCATTCTCTTTCAACTGCAGCCTAGTGATTTTGTCTAAAGTTGGCAGATGTGGCTGGCCCCAGGGTGAAGAGCAATTTACAGAAGATGCTTCAAAAGCAGTGTTTAAAAAAAAAAACTAAAACAATTATGCGGGGTATTTTTATTTATTAAGTTTGTATGTCAATTTCAATGGATTTTACTCATTACATGCTTGTTTTCCTCATTGTTGATGTGATAATTTTTCTTCTGAGAAAATAATCAGAGACAAGGAGATAGTTTATGTACAGAATGTTTGCCGTGACATTCTTGAAAAAAAAAAAAGATAAAAAATTGGACAGAACTTAAATGTTCAATAATAAGGGACCGATTAGGTAAATTATTCTAACACTCCTTAATGAACAATCACACAGATGTTAAAATAATGTTGATGGTTTTTAATAATTATGATGACTTGAGAATGTTTTAATGGTCTAATATTAGATGAAATATGTTAAAACTAGAAACATGCACTGCTTTATAATCATTGGTTCTAAAAAGCAAGAAGACTGGAGTGAAAGTCAAGAGTGTGAACATCTAAAGATAGTTAATTCAGGATATGCATTGTTATAATCTCTTTGCATTTCTTTCTTCACATTCTTCTGTGTTTTCTACCATTGATTGCATATTATCACATTTGATTGTATAATAAAATAGCACTTGTTTGAATCTAAAATTTAAAAATATTCCATATTGGACTCTTCATATTTTTTTCCTCAGCCATTACTTTGGCTATTCCTTCCCACAGGCCTCTAATATGCTTAGACACTTTATCTTTTTCTTGTTTTGGAAATTATCTTTTGGCTTTTGATTAATAAAGCAAAGGTGCTATTTCTTTTGATCAACTCAAAGGAGCTCTTTCAGCTCTTCTTAGATTATTTTTCCTAGTTTATCTTACAATCCTTCATTATTTCAATTCGGTATGTCTTAATTTAGCTATGTCAAAATTCTTGATTAAGTCAATGATAATATTAATCCCTGTTATTATGAATATACATACTGGCCATCTTTGAACTATGTGCTTAGATTTTTCTGTGTGCATTTATTTTGAATTTCTCTAACATTGTATTCTTGGGGACAGAGGTGTGACAATAAAAAGCCCTTGATAAACAAGTTAGCTTTTGTACATGTCCATTTCCTTCAAAAAAATGCTTTCAATGATTTTCTAAATATATGGGCATAACTCCAAACATCCTTCAGATTCCATTCTTTTTTTGTTTTTGTTTTTGTTTTTTTAATGTAATAACAACTCCCTGACCACTTTTGCTGGTGGTTACTCTAAGCTCAATGTTGTTTTGAGACTTAACATTGCTGGCCTTCCACATTAGATTTCTCAGAACCTGTGTCATCCTCATCTTTTTTGCTCCCTTCTTTTTGGCAACATCCATTCATTCATTCACCTATCCATTTACCCACCTATCTATCCATTTATTCACATGTCCATCCACATAGCCATCCATCCATTTATGCACCCACCTATCCATCCATCCATCCATCCATCCATCCATCCATCCATCCATCCATCCATCCACACATCTACCTACATATCCAGTAATTTCCCCCCAAAAATAGTTTATGAGAGTAAAATATTTCACATCATTGTGTGCTTTTAAATGTCTTGATTTAGACGATCACTTGATGCATGGTTTGACTGAATGTAGACCTGACCAAGAAATTTCAAGAATGACCTGTTTTCTAGTACGTCTCCTTGCTGTTCTTAGTTATGAGCAATGGGTTATGATCATCATCACACAGATTGATTTGAATAAAAATAAACATAAGGAGTTTGGACCATAGTCAAGATAAAAGGGAGAGAGTAGGGGATGTTGGCAGAACATCAAAGAGCCACAAGTCACAGAGGTCAAATTCCAATTGATAACAAGGTGGAAGAACCAGTCAGGGAGTGCCATGAAAGAAACTTTGCGAGGGATCTTAGGAAATCAGCTCTGAGGTGTCCCACAGTTTCTGTATCCTGGGTTCCTGGGAGAGAAGCGAGGGTGCCAGGGGATAAGGCACCTGAGACAGCTCTTCTTCTGAACAGGAGCCTGGGCTACTGGTTTATTTCGAGCTGGACACAGGTTTATACTGTGCAGCCGAGGACTGCTCCCAGAGACTGTAAGAAGCTTTTGGTGGAGCTGCTGTGCTTCTGATTGAGTCAGACAGGCAGAACTCCAGAGACCCAAATGCAGGCCCAGAGTCTAGGTGTTAAAAAATAAAATCACTACACTCCTTACTCTTCCCAGCCCTAGCCTCCTGAGCTCTACTTGGAGACAGACAAAACAAAGCAAAACCACTGTCTGAAGATTCTAGCTTCTTCTGTTCCTCTCCTCTCCTCTCCTCTCCTCTCCTCTCCCTGCCACACCCACTCCAGTGAAGTCTGTGTGACAAGTCCAAAAGCTTGGCCACAGTCCTGAGGCAAAAAGTGTTATGGAAACCTGTCTCCTGGAAGTTCTTTGGCATCCCGTAACACAGATGTATTTCATTTTTGTCCCTGAAAGTTTTGTGTGCTTTCTTTTAGTATTGTATTATTATAGGTGCCCCCAAGGAATGATTTGACTTATTCAAACAAAATACTTCCAGTGTTGAAAGAGATAGTGAAAGAAATCGGGCATTGGAGTTTGATGGGTGAGAGCTAGAAATCTCAGGTTCAACAAAGTAAACTTAGAATTCTCATTACAGACATGAATGGCAGCCTACATTGCATAATTGTAGAAAGAAGGTGGGTTGTAGTTTAAGGAGGAACTAGAGTATCGTATTATTCATGAAAAGGTTAATAGAAGCAACAAACCTGATGCATGTTTTTCACTAGGCCCAGAAGAATAGCATAATTAGGCATTTACTAAAGGACCCCTGGTGGTAGGTTAAACAATAGACTAGAATTGCACCTGGGTGTATTAGCCCTTTCACCTGGCTCCTGTGGATAGCTGACTTTAGATAGGGCTGAGTTTATCTCAGTTGTAAACACTGCCTGGTTCCTGTTAACTCTTATGTATGCATCACCTCTGTTTTGTATAAAGAGCCATTATGTATCTCGATGTATCTTAGCTGATATATTGCCTAACTTCCTTGTTTTTCTTCTGTGTTATAAGTCTGATGCTCGCTTTTGAGAAATTACATTCAGATGTTTTCAAGGCTGTTTGTCAACCCGCCAACTCCTTGCCCACTTGAGTATCAGGACCCTGAATTTTCCCACGGGTTGAGAGACCAACTGAGTCCAGTCCGTGGTATCTCTCCTCTCCTCCCCTCCCCTCCCCCTCCTCTCTCTCCTCTCTACCTTCCCTTGAGACAGAATTTCTCACTGTTTGAGAACTCACCAAGGAGACTGTTGGCTGGCCACTGAGCTCCAAGGATCTGCCTGTCTCTGCCTCCCTAATACTTGGATTGCACATGTGCCCCATTGCACACCACTGCTTCTCACATGGGACCTAGGGGTTTAATTCATGTCCCTCGTGCCTGTGTGACATTTGCTAATTCTCTAACCCTGGCCTAAGAGTATAACTCATACACTGATATGTGTGCCATTGGGGTTCATTCAGTGGCTGTGCACCATTCCCTGGTGGTAAAGGTTATACACATCTTGAAGTCACCATTTCCATGCCCACCAATGCAGTAGTGTCCCCAGGACCTGTAAACCAGCCCAGTTTGCAGTGACACAGGAGAGAAGAATAGGCTTGGGTCTGAGGCCATGGCGATTTTCTTACTGAAAGCAGAGTGATTTGGGTGGAAAAGAAACAACTTAAGCCCCACGCCCGTTGTCTTCTTGTCTTCAAAGGGCTTCAACAGAGCATGCAGGAAGTACAAGGCCCCCTTTCAAACACTGACCTGCTTTCAAATTAGCTTCCCCAGAAGTTTGAACAAGGAATCAATGGGAAAAGAAAATGATTCCGGAGCGCAGCTGAAAGGCTAGCGATTCTCCAGTGTTTTATTGTCTTGAAGAGTAGCTATGCTTGGCTGGAGTCAGCAGCTGTCTGCAGCCAGGACCTCAAGTGCGGGAAGTAAGTACTTCTGTCTTGCTGGGGCTTGTTTTATTCCATCACTCATAGTGTTGCCAAGGTCACAGTCACCGTTTGGAGAATGATGAGGTGGTACGGTGCTAAAGGCTCCCCTGTACATAAGTAACCACGGAGGAATTGTTTCTACTGTCCAGATTTAACTAGCTTTGCAGATAAACCCAGGCCCCTGCACATTACGAGAGGTACTTTAAGGCCACACAATTCAATTCCAAGTCCCTGTTGTATATTAATTACCTAGCAGGTCTGTGGTTCCTGTGATGGCCTTGATACACAGCAATGGCTCACTTCCCAGTGCACATAGAAACCAATACTGCCATTTAGATGTATTATTTAAATTGCACTTATTTGCTTGTGATGGAGGGCTGGATGCATGCTGTAGCATGCATATGGGAATCAGAGGACAGTTTGTGGGAGTCAGTTCTCGCCTCTACTGTATGGGTCCTATGGATCAAGCTCAGGCTGTCAGGCTTGGCAGCAAGTGCCTTTACCAGCCAAGCCATCTCACCAGTTCTGATACTGGGTTTTATTGTGAGTTAACTGATAAGGAGGCCAGGAGCCACAGACTCAGATCTGTTCCCAGGATGGGTCTGTAGCAGGAGTATCAGAGTTCTCTTGGGTAGGGGATGGAAGCTGTCTTCTGATAGCTGTCACCCAGTGGGAAGACAGCGTGCCAGAGTTTGTTTGTGCAGGGTGGACAGTTGCTGTTCCTCCTCAATAGTCCTGTGTTTCTTTGAGGGAGGAATGATCATGTTCAGTATAAGTCACGAGAAGCTTGTATTGTGAACAGGTCATGCATGCCCTGGTTCCTCCCATGTATGTAAGTTTTAAAAGCAATCCACATGTGTTATTTGCTGTTACTAATGCATGCATGTTCTGAACTACCATTCTGCATTCCAAATAGATAAGTTACTTGTCAATTAAAAGAACATCTACAATAGAGAGATGGTTTCAGTTCGTGCATTCTGAAAGTTGCCCTGAAAAAAAAGGTTTCATATTTTGTTAACAAAGAAATTTGTGTTCTGCTGTGTCCAGGATGTGTGAATTGAGTCATAGATGCTAGAAGTTGGCCTATAAGGGCACAAAGGAGCACAAAGCTCGAGGAAGGGACTGGGAAGTGCCGTGGGACTGTCACCATCACTTTAACAGTCACTGTTAAATGAGAATGAATATAACCAAGTAGTGTGACTTAGGACCAGAATGCATCTCAGTGACAGAGCTCTTGCTTAGCCTGTAGAGACCCTAATAGCACACTAACCTTGCCAATGAGAATAGTGATGGCTACAGAGTGGCAAGAACATCACCACGTCCATCCTTAAAGTGTAAAGAACCTCATGAAAAGTTGCCCAGAGATCTGAGAAAAGGAGGAAAGTGGGTTTTGTGGAGGCTCATTAAGGGAATGCTATTTCCTCCTGGTAAAGCATGGACATTTTTATAACTTCATTGTTTTTCTCTCTTACTTCAATTCTTTTAATCTGTTCTGTTAAGTGCTAACTGGTCCAAAGAATAGGATGCAAGTTGAAGCTCTGGCCCTGGGTGGAGACATGACATTCTGAACGGTCCAAAAGATCACAAGATTGCTGTCAAGCAGGAGGCTTTGTAGTGAAGAACAAAGACATTCCATTTTCCTCTCCTGTAAAAGTCAACCCAATGTGGCTGTCAATCACTGGACAGGAAAACACCTCTCAGGAAGTGTGTGTGTGTGTGTGTGTGTGTGTGTGTGTGTGTGTGTGTGTGCCAGAGACTTTAGAACTAGCATAAAGCCTACATGAGCATGTAAGGTAACAGTGGTCACTCTGGGCATGCTGTCCACAATGGACCTTTGGCTGCGGTCTACTCTTACCCTCGAGAGTGTTTTGCTTTGCCTCCTAAGCTACCGTCTGTCTCTATACTGTGCTCTGTGTCTCCTTTGAATTCTTTTGATGAAGATCACAGGGACTGGAGCGCTCACAGGAGATAAGAGTGGAGTCTTGGCAACATCCTTCCCAAACATGTCTCCTAATGCTGGCTTTTGTCTGTTCAATTTGAGTGCCTTGAGACACTACCCACAGTGAGTATACAGTGCCCCTCAATAAAAAATGGGAAATCTTGGCACCAGGCAGTGGTAGCGCATGCCTGTAATCCCAGCACTTGGGAGGCAGAGGCAGGCGGATTTCTGAGTTCAAGGCCAGCCTGGTCTACAGAGTGAGTTCCAGGACAGCCAGGACTACACAGAGAAGCCCTGTCTCAAAAAAAAAAAAAAAAAAAAAAAAAAAAAGAAATCTTGACTCCATTCTTTAGATGAGAGCACTGAGTCTGATAGAGATTGAGGGATCCTGTCCAGAGTCACCCAGAATGAGTAGCAGAAATGAAGCAGGAAGTCAGATTCCTTTGACTGTATTTCTTCACCAGTAGCCTGGGTTCAACACACACACACATACACACACACAAACATGTCCACACATAAGCACATGTGTACATACAAACATATATATATATATATATATATATATATATATATACACACACACACACATATACAGACAGACATGTGTACACACATTTGAATGACACACACAAAATCACCTATACCTAAAATGAGACACAGATTCATACATACACAGATACACACATGCATACACACATATATATACATGTACAAACACACGCCTAGACACATAATACACACATGTACAACATATACACACGTACAGACACAAACACACATATACATACATACATACATACATACATACATATACACACACAGATAAACACAGGCACCTCCACATAAACACACACACACACAAACACACACACATACCTCCTCTTCCTGGTGACTGTAATTTCCACATGAGAAGACATAAAGACATGAAGAGTGAACAACTCCTCTTCTCACATCCCCCCCGCCCTTCCCTCTCTCTCACAACCCCCCCCCTGTGTCTCTCTTCCTTGCCATTCTCTCTGTTCTGTCTCTCTTTTTCTCCCCTTCCTTCCCCCCTCTTCTTCCTTCTCTCCTCCTCTCTGTGATTCCCTATCTCTGATACACACATAGGGCAGGGAGCCTTTGACTGAGCACACAGCTACACTTACCTGACCCATTTTGTTTTAAAAGGGACACAAGCTCATGCCCTAGATTTGGGGGAAGACAGAAAAGCCCCCATTTATCTTTCTGTACATTGTTCTTATTCTAAACCCCAAAGTCAAGCTGACAATTTTTCTTCTTAATGGCCGTGGCAAAGGAAACCTGCAGGCTTCCATCTGCCCCTCTCCCTTCCCCCCTCTGTCCTCTTAGCACTTTCACATAATCCATTTACTGCCAAGCAGCGCCCATAAAAAGGATGCCTGTTAATGATTCTGTTTGATAAATATGCCAAATGTGTGTCTAATAATACTGACTGAGACTGTGCTGTGCATCCGGCTAGACCCTTCACACTCCGAATGCCCCATCCCTGCTGCTGCCTACAGGACAGCATCATTATCATGCTAGAGAAGCCAGGGTCTAGTCAAGTCTCTAGTCAGTTAAGTCACTAGATAAGTCACTAGTCTGGTGTCATGAACACTGAAACATCAGAGTTAGAACATGGCTGTAGTTTTCAGAAAGACAAGGATGATTTGCAGGGTATATCTTTGTATGTGCATGGAGAGAACATACAAGTGAATGAGACTTGGTGTCTTGCCCAAAGATGCTCAACATGGGAACCAAATATGATGAGAAGGGACAAGGTACAGATAGGAGAGAGAATAGTTAAGGAGTCCAGCATAATAGGAGACTAATACACTTTGGGGACACTGGGCTGCCTGGGGACAGACAATCTAGGCAACTCACTGTACAGTCTGCCAGCTTCAGGTCTGGCCTAGAAGCTGATTCCCTCCATATGAAGGAACTGTTCTTTATACCCTATAAATAAAGATGTTCTAAGAAAATGGCTCCCTCTTCTTGTCAAAGGGTCTTAGCCAAGAGAAGAGACAGTCTTTGGAGGGAAGATGGTGCCAATCATCTTTCTGTCACCACAATTAACTACCTGAGGTAATGAATATGAAGAGACAATGGTTCCCATTGGCTCATGGCTCTCAAGGTTCTACTACAAAACTGAGATGCTTCCAACCACTAGCATGGTGGTACATCATGAGAGAATAAGGAAGCAGAAAGGAAGAGGAGAGACAGGCACCCCCAAATCCTCATGGATGTATTCCCAATGACCTAACTTCTTCCTGCCCGGCTCTACCTCCCAAGTATCATATTGCCTTTCAGTAATGCCACCCCAGTAATGAAACCTTCCACAGAAGAACTTTTTAGGGGCAGAAGATACCCACATACAGATCTACTGTGCCATGCCTCTGTGTGTGTGTCTGCCTGGGTATGTGTGTACATCTGATTTCCAGGTTTTATAACTGCTAACTAAGCTGAGAGAAGAAGTTGCACCTGATAGAAGCATAAATAATAACTTCGGGTCCTTCAGTTCCTGTGTGTGTAGGATTTGAGGAAGTGCATCTCCTGATTCCTCTCTCGTACACCTGCCTGTCCTGTGACCCTCTGGACTGCCCACTCCGTTTCTTTGCTGCTTTTTGAGAAAACAGGCACTAATTGCCGCTAACTGGTCTACCACAGCAGAAGACATTTGGCATGAGAAGCCAACACGTAGTTCCCAAACTTTCTCTTCTCTCTCTGGTTCCTTCCCATGATTTCAGGCTTCAGATCAGAACAGAGGTTTTCTAACACCTCACCAACTGTGAGGAACACCGTGTGTGTGAGAGACCCTTGTGGCCCTGTAGAAAGTGGGGGCAATCCCAGAGCTGGAGCTATGTCTAGGTGGGAACGTGTGGCTCCTAGATCTGGGCCCTGAGCCACAGATATATCAGGCCCTGCCTTGCCAACTCCAGGTCAAGGCACAAGCAGCGTGCCTCTGTGTGTCAGTTTCTAGGAACCTTGGCATGACCTCTGTCTTCTGAGACTTTAAGCTTTAAACTTTGAGACAAGGTTTTGTATTGGCCCAGAGCTTTTTGCGTAGGCTAGGATGCTGGCCAGCGAGCACCCGTGACCTTTCTGTCTCGGCTTCCCTGGGATTTGGATTATAAGCGCACGCTACCATGCCTGTTTTTTTTTCAAGGGTACTGGGAATCAAATTCACGCTCTCATGCTTGCGTGGCCGTCACTTTACTGACTGAGCCATCTCTTCAGCTTCTAGAACTTCTTTAAAGTTTCGCATTTCTAATAGTTAATGAGAATTAAGCTTCCTACATTCATTTATTCACTCAATACTGTGTGCTAGTTCCTAACAAAGGCATCATGCAAGATTTCAGCGGTGTTTTAGCTAAGAGTGAAGGGAAGAAGGCGGCCAGTAGTGTCTGCTGGAGAGTATCTGTAAGGACTTTGTTATTCTTTAATCATTTGTCTCTGTGTAGGTATACGCACATGAACACAGATGCATGTGGAGGCCGGGCGCCTCCCATGGAGCTGGTGCTATAAGTAGTGGTAAGATGATCTACGGAGGTGCAGGGAACCAGAATGGAATCCTCTATAAGAGCAGTATACAGCCGTAACCTCAAGCTATGTCCCCAGCTCCATCCAGGGATGGTTCTAAACAGGATTGCCATTTATACACTAAGCCCCTGAGCAATGAGCAATAGCTCCGAATTCAGATTCAGGTATTTATTTATTTGCTTACTTACTTATTCAATTTTTATTACTTTTTAAAGTACAGGTGCCCCCATCCCTTTAAGGCAGTCTTACTAGGAAGCTCAGGCTGGCATCAAACTTGCAATTCTCCTGTCTCAGTGTCTTCAGTATTAGATGACGGATAAGCACCACCATGCACACCTTGAGCTGGGGTTTGTGTACGTTGGTGGCAAGAGATACCAGTGTGAGTGGGTGGAGATCCAGGAGAGAGACCCGTGGACGTTCTGTTCAGGCGATTCTTTGGTGCACTGTACCTAACAATGCATTCTGGGATATCACTCTCCTCCAGAAGCCTTGGTCCCTTTCAGGATTGTCATGGATTGTTGCTTCTTCTGAGAGACAAAGCTGAGGCTTTTTTTCTTTTAAAACTGAAATCTGAAGAGACTTCCTGTCTGCCCTGGAGAGAACAGCATCCACCTGCAGGACTCTGCCTTAGGTCCCCTCCATACACAGATGGGGACATGCGGGACCTCTGAGATGAATTTGTTCTGTGCAAGCCAAGTGTGACATGGTGATGATGGGGTGTGTGTGTGTGTGTGTGTGTGAAAACTGACAGTTCTGAAGTCTAGCAAAAGCCACGGAGTGGAAAGACTGTGGTTGCCTGGGCTGTCACTCCCCGCCATTCTTGCTGCTGCTGACATTTTGCGACTGTACCTTCTTCAAGATTGACTAAAGCTGATGAAAACCCTTCGTAGGGCTCTTGTTCTGAGATGTGCTGTAGAACATTTTAATGACTAAACAAAATTATGGTGCAATTTCACTTGATTAAAGATAAAACTGAAGAACCTGTGCAATTTCCAGTGTGCCTGTTAAGACAAAGGCTTTAAAACATCTTAAAGAATACAGAATCTGGATCTGCTGGAGAGAAACATCAATAATGGGTGTGGGGCACCGTTCATACTCCCGAGATAAACAATTTGGAAGGAGGAAAGGCTTGTGGGCGTACCTGTGCACTCAGGAGATCCTAGCATGTAGAAGGAGTGAGTGTAAGGTCGACTAGAGCTACAAAGTGAGATAGTGAGGGTCTGTCTCAAAGGAGGAAGAAATGGTATATTGAGGCTTATGGGTTCAGAGTTTCAAACTCTGGTAGCCTGACACATAGTTTTGAGTCTGATGTAAGGCAGGACAACATGATGGAAGCCTGTGACAGACACATGTGTTCACATCATAGCAGCCAGAGAGCACAATAGGAGAGGGGAGAGAGAGCTAGCAACTGCTCCTTTGAGAGCATGCCTCCCTTTCTTCAAGTTATTAGCTTTCCCCAAGTATCCCCATCCCTAAAGTCCCACCATATCTTAAGAATGTCATTGGGGACCAGGTCTTCGAAACATGATCCATCTCATGATCTTTGTAGAGTTCTTCCTGATAGCCAGGGCTTCCTGTGTGCTTTTGGGTTCTTCCATGTCCCCCCAACCCCCTGGGTTCATTCAGTGCTTTTGCTTTTGTCTAGAGTTGAATGGAAGCACCCCAAATCGTCAGGGTTATGGACAGCAGTGCTAAATTTCTAGCTTCTCTCTGGCCTTCCCTGAGGACAGACTTGTTTCATTTGTCTGCCATTCCCATCATCAGATTCCTCCCGGGGATGCAGGGGAGTGTCCCTCCCAACATCCCAGCTCAACTCATGGATAAGACAATGCACGATGATTTCTTACACAAGTCTTAGTTTCTTTCCTGGTGCTGTGATACAAAACCCAACATAAGTAACTTAAGGGAGAAAGGGTTTCTGCAGCTCCCAAGTCCATGCTGCTGTCTGTAAATGCTGGGAAGTTAAGGTAGCAGGAATCATCTAGTCATGTCACATCCACAGCCAAGAGCAGAGAGCAATGAGTTAATGAATGTGTGCTTATATTCCGTTCCCTTTCTGTCCTTAGGATGCCCTGTCCACAGAATGATGTCACCCACAGTGAGTCTTTCCACCTCAGCTCATGAACTCAAAATAATTCCCCCAAGACGAGCCCACAGGCCAATTTAATCTAGACAATCCACAGATGATTCTAGATGCGATCAAGATCACAATTAAAACCAACTGTGGTGGTTTGAATAAGAATAACCACCCCCTTCCTAGGTTCATAGAGTTGAATGATTGGTCACCGGGGATTGGTACTATTAGGAGGTGTGGCTTTATTGAAATAGGTGTAGTCTTAGTGGAAGAAATGTGTCACTGGGGGTGGGATTTGAGATTTCAGTTACTCAATCCAGGCCCAGTCTCTCTTCCTGCTGCCTGATGATCCAGATGTAGAGCTGTTAGCTATTTCTATAACACCGTGTATGTCTGTGTGCTGCCATGCCTCCTACTATGACCATAATGGACTAAACCTCTAAATTTAAGCATCAGTTCAATGCTTTCTTTTATAAGAGTAGCCATGGTCATGGCATCTCTTTGCAGCAATAGAACACTGACTAGAACACTAACGATCACACCATGTGGAGTGATATATCTTGTTCAGTGTTGCCTATTAAGAGAAAAAGCAGCTTGACTTAAGCAGGATCTTCTAAAGATGGATGTTTGGTTAGGACTAGACAAGGGTCTCAGTGTGTTGGATCAGGACTGGTGACACATAATGGGTGGTGACACATAATGGGTGGTGACACATAATGGGTGGCTTTTGAGGAAAGACATCAAACTGTATTTTCTATCAAGGAATGGAGGGGTCTTTTGTGAGTTCTTGTATGAACATTGGCTTACCTGGCCTGCTGATTACTGGACAAAGAACGGCATATTGACAGAGAAGACAGGGGATAACAGAAGAACATGGTCACAGTTGAGCTTCTTTTGCCAGTGCCCATGCTGTAGGTGGAGAGATGGTTTCCCTTCTTCACCTGGCTATCATCTGGAGAGTACACTTTACAAACTGACCTGAGTTGTGTCTTCCATTCTTTCTCACCCTCCCCTCTTCCCAGCTTGCCTCCTGCAGTCCAGCTCCACTCCCCTGGCTTGCTTTTGCTCACTGTTCCATCTCACGTCAGGGCCTTTTCACACACGGTATTCTCTGCCTGGATCCCCTGTCTGCTGTAACTTGTCTCACTGATAGTTATTTATGAGGCTCAAATGTCACCTCTTCAGGGAAGGCCCACTCATTTCTAAGTCTAGTTGCTGTCACCTGCCCCGAGTGTTACTCCTTACGTCTTCTTTAGAGCACCAGTCTCAATAATAATGAAATAGGTTTGGAACTAGCCATTTTACTTTTTGCCACAAAGCCTAGAAGAGTGACATGCAGATATTAGAAGACTCAGGGCCTACTGAAGAGTAAATGTCAGCAAACGTGGCATGTGTCACCTTCAGTTTGATAGGAATCTTTTGGCTTTATTGAGATTGCATGTGGACCTGGATGTAGCTCAGCCGTAGAGTGCTTGCTAGCTGGCAAAAACCTCTGTGCTGTCCAGCCCAACTGTTAGGAGCTAAACATACATATGTGAAAGTCTTAACACTCAACATGTCAGAATATGGCTGCATTTAGATACAGCCTTTAGGAGGTAATTAAGTTAGGATGAAGTGTTTGCAGATATTAATCCAGTGTGACCAACATCCTTTTAAGAAGTAAGGTACATCAGATGTGTATGTGTAGGTGAAATGCCAGAGAAGAACGTGGCTGGAAAGATGCTACCACTATGCCTAGAAGAGGGGCCCCAGAAGAGATTGGCATCACAAACACTCTTATTTGGACTTCTTGTCTCCAGAACTGTGGGGAAACGAAGTCTGTATTGCTTAAGTCTGTGCTGTTTTGTTATGGGCTTTCTAGATGTTGTCTAGATCCAGTGTAAACTGACTAGGGAGCCTCTTCTTGGGGAAATGGGCTTCTGCTGTTATTCTAAAGAGAGATGGAGCTCACTTATTTGTGCCTGGTATGTAGGAAGCATTGTATGCATGTGTGCATGCATGCGTGTAAAATGACTGCGTGGATGAATTTGGAAATTTGACCTGGAGGCTGAATCAGCTCTTGTCAGCATTGCTGTGCCAGACTCCACCACTCATTTGCCACTGTCAGGCACTAGCCTAGATTCTGTATGCAAAGTACATTTTTAAAGCCCGTGTTCCTCACAGAGCCCATATCATGCTGGGGTTAGAGTGATGTAGCAAGGGAGATGAGGAACTCACACATCAGGCTGGTCTAGCAGAAGACACTAGACTCTGATGTTAGGTGTAAAATCTGAGGCTGAGTCAAAATGTGAAAATTAGGATAAATATTTTTGGGGGTGGGGATCGGACTCAGAATTCCCATAGTCTAGGCAAGTAATTATCCTCTAAGCAAGTTATACCCTAAGTCAAGACAAATAGTGCCTTAACAAAGACAGCTAAATAAGCAATAAAGAGAAATAAATAAACTAGTAGTGGTGACAGGAATTTTGAAAAGCAGAGAATAGAAGCTTTAATAAAAAGCCCCGGGAAGTGTATGTAAGGAAAATCCTGGAGCAAGGGACAAGTGACCTATGCAAATACCTGGTGAAGACCTTTCTAGACAGGTGGTATCCAGTGAAAAGAATGTACTGTAAAAGGAGGGTGCCAGTGGGGGAGGAGCAGAGGAGAAGATAGGGTAGAGACAAGGAGGGAATGAGTGGCCAGACTGTCCAACACAGAGACAAATGCTTTACTGTAGTTCTTTAGCATCTTCTCACTTCCTTATGGCTCAAAACACAAAGAAGCTAGAAGAAACTATGACTTGAGTGTGGAATGCCTTCCTCCTCTCTCTGTGAGCTTAACATGTAGGCTGGTAGCTCCTTCTGCTCGAAGTGTGCTTAGCCCGGTCTTCTGATTCTCAACACTGGAGCACCGTTTCCTGTTCTGTGCTTTGACACCCATCTTCTTCATAATATATTCGTAGCTGATCATAGAAGTCACATTTCGGCATCCTCTCCCTCATTAAAGAGGTTGGGAAGATAAGTAGATCTGAGTTGGATTTTGTTGTTTTGCCTGTGTACTTCTGCCTTTGGGCTGATGAACTAGAATAGCATTATAAACTTAGAAAGCTTACAAAGCCCAGCAGATAAGGAGAGGTAAAACAAGCCAGTAAAAAGTGCTGGCTACTGGGGTGAATCAGAGAGGACCCCAAGGGACAAGGACACCTGCAACAGATGCAAACAGGATTGCGAAATGCTGGGGGGGGGGTCAGTGAAGCAAGACCTTTTGTCACTCAGTTAAACCAGAAATCTGGATTCTTAAGTAAATCTCTCTTTTTTTCTTTGTTGAATGCGAGTATTTGTGTGTGTGGGGGGGGGGGGAACTAACATTCACTTGTGTGCAAATGCATATGGAGGCCATAGGTCAACAACGGATGTTTTTCTCAGGCACCATCCACCTTACTTTTTGAGGTGGGGGGTCTCTCATTTAATCTGGAGTTCAGTGACTCAGCTAGGTTGGCTGAACAGGGAGCTCAGGGATTTGCCTGTCCCTGCTTACCCCGTTACTGGGATTATATGTGCACATATGTGTATATCTTCATATAAGTGCTTTCGACTAAGCTCAGACCTCCATGCTTGTATGATGGGCACTTCCCCAACTAAGCCATCTCCCTTGTCCCTAAATGGATCCATTGTAATATACATTTCTCTCAAGCCACTCAGGTTCCTTAGCTATAGTCTGTGGGATGTCAGGCACTGGTCTCTATCCTTGGGCTGAATCTTCTTTCTGCACAGAAATGTAAAAATGGACCTATAAAACAACCCCAGATATGTCAGCATTATAGTAGGAGACTGCTTAGCTGGTAGTTCTGGAGCTTTGAGGGCATGCATCTTTATTTGTTACTCTGTGACACTGAATAGAATGCCCAACAGAAGCAACTTAAGGGAGAGATCTTCTGTCTTGCCTGCTGCAGATTGAACCTGGAGCCCCATCCACTCTGGAGAAGTGCACTAGCACAGAGCTACTTCCCCACCAGACCTTTTGCTTGTTTATTTTGTGTGTTTGTTTGAGGCAGGGTCTTACTATACATCCCAGGGTTCCCTTGAATTTATAATCCTCCTACATCTCCTATCATGGAAGAAAAGGCATTATGTTCAGTTCATGGCAGGGGAATATGTTGTGGAAGTGTGGTGGTCTGAATAGGTCTCATAGGGAGTGGCACTATTGGGAGGGGTGGCCTGTTGGAGTTCGTGTGTCACTGGGGGTGGACTTCGAGGTTTCAGATGCTCAAGCCAGGCTCAGTGTTACTCTGTCTTCCTGCTGCCTGCAAATCTGGATGTAGACCTCGCAGTCACCTGCCCAGCACTTTGCCTGTGTGCTGCCATGCTTCCCGTCATTATAATGGACTGAACCTCTGAACTTCAAGCCAACCCCAATGAAATGATTTCCTTTGTAAGAGTAGCCATGGCGATGGTGTCTCTTCATAGCAGTAGAAACCCTAACTAAGACAGAGGGCTTCTCATCATAGTGTGTTAGGAAGGAGAGAGACCAAGGTTTGGACTTAAGGTTAGGTTACAGTATTCATAGGCCTGTGACTTACTTCTACCAGCAAAGCCCCACTTTCTAATAGCTCTGCAAATTTCCCAAATAATACTGCCACCAGGGGGAACAAGTATTCAGAACAGGAGCTTGTGAGGGAAATTTCAGATTCACAACAGTACCTACGTCAGCTGAGTAGAACTCTCACGATAGGTTGTCACAATACATGCAGGGCAGAGCAGCAGCATTCTTGAGCAAGAAATGTGAGGGAGACTAGGGAGCAGCAATCCTTTCTAAGATCCCCCCCACTGGGCCCCACCTCTTAAAGCCCCAAACACTTCCTAACACTGTCACCCTGGGAACCAAACTTCCAACACACGAAGCTTTGCAGGACAAACAACATGCCCATGGCAACCAAATTTCCTATGTCCAAAGCATGTGCTCTTCCAGCCCATCCATGTCACGTGGCTGCTAATGTGTGAGGTTCTACAGGGTAAAAAAAAAAAAAAAAAAAGTGACTTTGCTTTCTTGTGGAAGAAGAGGATGAAGATGGGGATGGAGAGGGAGAGATGGGGAGAGGGAGAGGAGGGGGAGAAGAGGGGGGAAGAGGGTTGGGGAAGAGGAGAGAGAGGAGAGATGAGAGTCAGAGAGAGAAAGAGAGAGAGACAGAGACAGAGAGAGAGAGACAGAGAGACAGAGAGACTAGGGTCCCAATATCTTCTTCAAGGGCATGCCTCCTCTGGTTTACCTAGGCTGTGCCTCCTAAAGCTCCCTCTGTCCCTTAGAAGCAGCATCCCAGGGACCTCCCTCCCTCTTCTTATCCCATCCTTCTCTGAGATCAGAGATGCAGCCTTGAATCCTGTCTCAGGCCCTGCTTTTAGGAGAACCCAAGCTAAGACCCAAGGAACCCTAAGTTCTCTGGAAAGTTTCCCAACTTGGATTATATTTGATTCCCTTTAGAATAACGTGTGTGGTTTTAGCTCCCTTGTCAAAAATCAAGTGACCATAGGTGTGTGGATTCATTTCTGGATCTTCAATTCTATTCCATTGATCTACATGTCTGTTGCTGTACCAGTACCATGCAGTTTTTTATCACAATTGTTCTGTAGTACAG
>NC_034590.1:87443091-87461780 GCF_900095145.1 Mus pahari | reverse complement strand
CACACACACACACACACACACACACACACACACACACACACACACACACACACACACACCAGGGTAGAAATAAAAAAGATAGGGTCAAAGAGAAGCAATATACATCCCACAGATTCCTAGGGCTGCCCTGTCAGCTGGTGTCGGGCCGACTGCAGTGCCAGGTTGCACTGATAGAGGACTTTCCTTTCATCTTCTTGTTTAATTTTCTTCCTAATGACTTTAAAGGAAGAAGTCTTGGCCTTGGAAATTACTTTGGATTGTAACAAGAAAAGATCCAGGACCTTTTTCCTTCCATTTCTTTTAATAATCATTCAGGGGGACATAGTATAATTGAATTAAGACACTTCCAGGGGGTGAATTATAGGATAATAATTCAGACCTTTCCATTTAATAGGAGCTGCCCAGTGGCCTTGGGTCCACTAGATCCGAAGGGTGAATTACTGCTCCATTACTCACTAGCTCCTAATTTTAAAAAGACCCTGGCTAGAAAGACTTAACATCAACAACCTGAGGCAGCAAGAGACAACCTGGCGGACACCTGAGGATGGGGACACAGGGGAGAGGGGGCATGGGAATGAATGGCGAGGCAGAGATCCTTGCTTTGAAAACGTCACACATCAGAGAAGCATATCGGTCCCAAAGTCAAAGTGCAAAGCCTCTCGGTCCATCAGCACTCTGGGTGTTTGTCACCAAATCTCTGATGCACACATGCAGAAGCCTCGCCCATTCCATCTTTAAAGATCTGACGGGCCAGCTACACTGTAAATGCAGACAGGACGTAGGTCTGGTATGAATCAGGTGCCTTTCCTGCTTCAGTCAGGATGGTTGATGGCATCTGAGGTAGCCAGAGGCCCTGTGGACTGTCACCATTTGAAATCCAACCCTGGATTCAACAGTCACCTCCTTCTCTCTCCTCCTTCCTTATCAGGATGTGGCACTGTATGTATGATAAATGTCATGGCCCTGGACTCATAGGTAGACATGGGTACACATCGCATCTCTCCAGATGTGCAGTCTCAGGGGATTGCTTATCCTCTCTGGGCTTTATGTTTCTCATCTGTAAAATGGGGACCATACAAATACCAACTTCTTGGGGCTGCCATAAAGATTAAGTCATGTTGTGGTTTTAATATGAGCTGTCAGTCCCTCACAGGCTTAGGGGCTGCTTCATTGCAGCAGTTGGCACTATGTCTGGGGGTTCTGGAAGCTTTGGGAGATGTAATCTTCCTGGGGAAAATGGGCCACTGAAGGTTGCCTTTCAAGACTGTGCTGGCCTCCATCTGCCTCCTATCTGCTGCGAATGGGCAGATCCCTATACCAAGGGCTCCAGCAGCCAGGATGGTCTGTCTGGTGGAGTACATGGAGCCAAGGGTTGGACCTGCTTGAAGTGTTGCGCCAGAAGATCTTTCCCTCCTGCAAGCTGGCTTGCCAAGTATTTTGTCACAATGATGGGGAAAGTAACTAAAACAAACGGCTGTGGAATTTAGTAAAGTGCCCGCTCTAAGTGAAAAGCCATGAAAGAGTAAACATTATCACTGACAATCCCCTGAGAGCCGGGTGTGTGCCAGGAACTGCATAGCTGGCGGTGTTCTTTCAGAACATGAATGTTCGGGGGGGGGTGCGGGAGGGGGGAATTAATTCAATATGATTCACACATTTCTTCTCCTAATATAGCACTAATAGGTAATTTGAAGCCCCTGGGTAAGCTCAGCTTTTGTGGATTTCTGCAATCGTGAGGCGTCTAACTTGACTCTGAATGTATCCATCGAGCTTGGGTCAAGGCAGCTAAGGGGAAAGTTCTCATTTTCCACTTCTCTTAGACCTCTTGCCCATCAGCGGCCAACCTTCTCCTATCTGTGCTAAACTTTCACCTAATGATAAAAAGAAAATACTTTTAATTCATTACAGTTCATTAAAATGAAAATAAAATTTATTTTGCATCAAAATGGAAAAAATACAACTCATTTACTATTAGCATATAAATGGCATTTTTTAATGTCACTGGGCCTCAAAAATCACTTACATTTGCAGTGATCAGAGCACACAGAATTAATTTTTGATAGCCTTTTGTGATTTGCTGAAAATTCTTAATTTCTTTTTGTGTTTTAAACAGCAAACTGTATCCAGTGCTATTCATAGCAAATTTTAGATAATGAAGCAATTAAAAATACATAGATTTGAAGATCTTATCTCATTTTTCCTTTGGCCTATTTCTGCTTCATTATTCATGACGGGGTATGTTTAATTCAGAGTTCGTAATTGCACATATAGCCAGTATAAATTGTGCCTCACATTCTTTACCCATTTCCATTTATTTTAGCAAATAGATCTCTACTTAGGGGGGAAAAGTGGTGGAGAGAGAGGAAGGCCTGAGGGAAATACAGAGGTCTCTGTGGACATGTGGACACTTATTTGGATTAGAACATCAAAATAAGTCTCAAAAGTATTCATAACTACATTTCCAGGGATTTCTGAGAACCAGGGCCTGGGCTGAGTTTTGTATATGACGCTTCATTTAAGACTTAGGGTAACCTTAGAAGGGCAGTGGTTAGTTAGCAGTCCCATCTCTGAGGCTCCGAGAACTTGGAAAGAGGGCCGATGTCACCTGTTAGAAATGACAGAGACTCAGGACTGGAACGTGGTTGTCTGCCTCCGGAGCCTGTGTGGAGCCATTCACTCTGTGTGTCCCAGGATCACACATCCCAGTACCTCGAGGAGGTTTGTCAGAAGTTGTTGAAATCGTACCACTGTGCCGACTCCACCTAACAGCATCCCCTGCTTCAAGAAGGAGCTGCTCCAAAGAGCCTGGGATGTCACTGGTTTCTGTGAGCCCTATGTGGATTTTAGGAACGTGTATCTGAGGGGAGTAACGGAACAAGAGCTCAGAGGTTCCAGTAGTACGATCGATGGTCGATGTCCCGTAAAGAACAGCAAAGGAAATTAAAAAGGCGTAGGGAAAGAGGCAAGAGAAGAAAAGTAAATAGTCTTTAAAGAGTCCAGCTGCAGACTGGCTAAATCCTGATGCATTTATTCAATATTATGCTATGGAGGTGTCAAAATGATGGACGAGAATTTCAGCTTTCTGATATGTGAAAAATATTTAAAGTAAATTATTTCACAAAATAGGAGACTTACAAAACAATATTTATGGCCTCCCTCTATTTTAATAATAACAGCAGCAACAACAACAATAATGTTTGAGAATACCGAGAAAGTAGATAAGCTCGGCTCAATAAAAATATAATACAAACCACATATCATTTAAATTTTTCTGATAATCAGATTTCAAAATGAGATTAATTTTAATAACATATTTTACTTATCACTAAATATCCAAAAATTATCCTCTCACCCTGTAACCAATCTGAGAATTGATTCGCTGTTCTGCACTGATGCTTTGGCATATGGAGTCTCTTAGACTCTTACAGCAAATCGCAGGCTCGTCAAACCTGTGGTGGCCCCGTGCCGACCCTGCACATAACCAGGGCAGGCCTGGGAGAAGATGCACAAGTGCCCTGTCCCTGGCCAGTCTCAGGCCAGCATGATTGTGATGCACTCGTCCTTTCTTCAGCATATTCTTCCACATTTTATGATGTTTTACAAATAGCTCATCAGTTTTTATAAGGCTATTTCTTAATGGGAGACTGAGCTCTCTGGAGCAGATCAATTGCTTGTCCGGGTCACACAGCCAGGAGTTAGAGTAATGAGGACCGGAATGCCATACTTGTCCTCACCACAAGGCTGGGATGCTGGGATATGAACCCTCTCCCATCACACCTTCTTTGTGTCTTTTCAATTTCTCTCTCTCAGTCTCTCTGTCTCTGTTTCTGTCTCTGACTGTCTCTGTGTGTATGTATGTACTTGCCTGTGTGTGTATGTGTGCGTATGTATGTGACTGTATGCATGCCCTTGCCTGTGTGTATGTGCATATGCATGCATATGTGTGTGCATGTGTGTCTGCATTTGTGTATTGTGTGTGTGTGTTTGTGTGTGTGTGTGTGTGTGTGTGTGAGAGAGAGAGAGAGAGAGAGAGAGAGAGAGAGAGAGAGAGACCTTGCCTCTCTGTGAATGTGAATGTGTATGTGTATGTGCTTGCCTGCGTGGTGTATAAGTGTTTATTTACTCTGTGTGTGTATGTGTGTGTGTGTGTGAGAGAGAGTGTGTATATATGCTTACCCTTTTTGTGCTTGACCATTTTGTATAGTGTGTGCTTACCTGGTGTGTGTGTGTGTGTGTGTGTGTGTGTGTGTGTGTATGCTTACCCTTTTTGTGCTTGACCATTTTGTATAGTGTGTGCCTGCCTGGTATGTATGTGTGTGTGTGTGTATGTATGTGTGTGTGTGTGTGAGTGTGTATATATACTTATCCTTTTTGAGTGTGTATATGTGTTTGCCTGGTGTGACAGTGTGTATATACTTGCTTGTGTGTGTATTTGCCTGTGTGTGTGTGTGTGTGTGTGTGTGTATTTGTCTGTGTGTATGACTGTGTGTATATACTTGCCAGTGTGTGTGTGTATTTGTCTGTGTGTGTGACTGTGTGTATATGCTTGCCTGTGTGTGTGTGTTTGCCTGTGTGTGTGACTGTGTGTATATACTTGCCTGTGTGTGTGTATATAGAAGCCAGCACTTGATGCTGACTGTCCCCCTCTGCCACTCCTCACCTCACCTTAGTTTTTGAGGCAGGGTCTCTCACTGAGCCCTGACCCACCTTTCCCTCACCCAGCTCTGGGATTACAGATGCGCATTTTACAGAGATGTTGTGAATTGAACTCTTGTCCCTAATGTTTCCTCATCAAGTCCTTTACTGACTGATCCACACTCCCAGCACCTGGAGAACTATATTTTAATTTGGTTTGTTTTCAGTGAGGGTTCCCAGTTGCTTAAGTCTGATTTCCAGACTGTTTGTAAAGCTACACTCAGAGACAATTGTGAAGTGTACAGCAGAAGGTTCTTTCCAAATGGCCTTTCTCGGGCAGTGAATTTCCTTGTCATACATAACATGGTTTGTGAAATAGAAGACAGCTTGGCTTATAAACTCTTCCTTATGCCACATAGATGCAGAATCAGGGATCAAAGGCTCTGCAGCACCCTCCACCCACACTCCCTTGCAAATGGCTGCTCCACTGTTCTATGTGGCTTGCACTTGTAGGCTTGCAGACAGTACAATGTCCAATAAAGAGGTGGGACTCTCTTTGCCAGTTGCCCACACTGCCAGCAGGCAGTACCATCTGGATTGCATCCGGTGACCTCCTGCCTTCTCCCTAAGTAAATCTCTGTCGCCTGGCTAAGCATGTGTGGCACAGTTACAAAGTCCCAGTTCTGGCAGGCAGCTGACTCACTTGGGAAATTTACCAAAAACCCCAGAGTCCTAGTTTCCTCTCCCCCAAATATTGGAACAAAGGTAAACAAGACTGGGGTGAGACTTGGATGAGTGCTTAGCAGAAATCCTGCATGGTGGTAAATTCTTAACAAAGGTTCACAAAGGTCAATGCAAACAGCAGGCCTATCGGCAGACAGCTACCTATACTTTGTTTTATTTAGTTCTTTCCTCTTTTTTCCTAGAGAAAAATGACAGGGATCTGCTTTCTAAGAGACTGTGTGCTATTCAGTGACTTCTTGTCAAGGTGGCAGTGTTCCACATCCTACTCTTGGTGAGTATCAAATGGGTTCATGTCAGACAAGTCATGGCTTTTAATCTCCCTTTATTTGCCATGTCACCTGTCAGTGACCTTGACTGTCGCCAGCTGCCTCCTGTTCTGCAGTTTCCTGATAAGTGTGTTTACAGCTTTTGAAGTCATGTCGGCAGAAAACCACATCTGGTTTGCTACGGCCTTAACAGACACAATGAAATACAAAGCCTAATTCAGCAGAGCACACAACCCAGGTCTGTTTCCCAGAACTGCGGGATGGAGGCAGTCAATGGAGGTGGTTCTCCTACAAGCGATGGTGCTTGGTGCTGGGATGAGTAAGTGCCTGCAAGGACCAGAAGGCTTCCTGGAACTGTCAGGGACACTCAGATGCAGACTCGGGGATAGCAGAATGAGCTCAGCCTAGGGAGGGCTGCAATGCTGGAGTCACACCAAGGACCACACGTTCATTTCTTTAACAAAGCAACAAGGTTGAAGGCATGGCCCAACCGTTGAGGGCTTGTTCAGCAGGCACAAAGTCCCTGGTTTGATTTCCCAGAATTCCATAAAACGGAGTATGGTGGCCCACGCCTGTAATCCGGCACTCAGGAGATAGACACAGCAGGATCAAAAGTTCAAAGTTGATACAGAGGAGTTGGAAGCCAGCCTGAGGTGCATGGGAGCCTGTATCAAAACCAAACAAACCCACAAACAACAGCAGCACCCTCAGAATCAAGTGAAGCCACACTCCTCACCTTAGGAGTCTCCAGTCACAGGCACCATGGAAATCCAGAGGTCGGGGGAATGTATTACATGGGAGAAGAGATATCTAATACTTTAAGTAAGAATAGCAGCACTGTTGCTTAAATCCAAACAGAACATTAGCTACCACTTATGAGAACATGTGGTACACTTGGTATTTGCCTGCTGTGTTTTTCTTCCTGGATTCTCTAGTTTGGGGTTTTTCCCCAGAAGCTACATTAACACAACTTGCCTAATGATGAGAAGTTTTTAGAATTTGGTTTTCTCAAATGTTTTTAACAATTACATGCATGTATGCCATTCATGTTGGGCACATGCCTTGCCCTTCATTTGGGCTGTGCTTATGTGTAGTGGTAGAATATTGTCAATCCATTTCCAATGTCATCAGATTGGTGCATTTTAAATTATTCCAGGTCCAAGTTTGTTGACAAACCTGAAGCAGATTTGGTTAATTAAAGCTCAAATATCCTTCATCAGTATAACATCTCATAGTATTAGATGCAAATAACATGTATTTACACACTCATACATGTGTGTGTTAAGTATGCACACCTGCATGAGGGTACAGAAGAGGGTGCATTTCCTGTTAAAAATTCCCACTGAAGTAAGGTTAAATAAACACAAGATGATACGTTTTTCCTGTTGTTTTGGAGACTATCTAGAAGTCCAGCAATGACCAGTGTTTGAAGTTTCAATAGGACAGACTATCAGAGAAGACACACACTTGAGTGGCCACTCAGAAGGACAGGGGAAGTATCTTTTAAGATCTTTTAAGCGCGTCGGGCTGGGGAAATGACTCATTTGACAAAGAGCTTTGACATGCAAGCATGAGGAACAGCACACAAAGCTTGGCATGGTGTGTGTGTGTGTGTGTGTGTGTGTGTGTGTGTGTGTGTGGCGTGCTTGCGTGTCATAGCACACCCAGAGGCCAGACACTTGCCCTGTGGAATCAAGTCTCTCCTTTCGCCTTCTATGGTTGGTCTCTAGTCAATGAGTCCTAGAGAGATCCTGTCTCAAAATATGAGGAAGGCAGAGAGCTCCTGAATAATGAGAACTGCGGTTGACCTTTGACCTCAACACACACACACACACACACACACACACACACACGAACATGTCTTTATGAATGGTCTGTCATATATATCCAGAGAAAACCCAGCACTGCTACTCTGCCTGCAAAAGGAAAAGAAAGTGCAAATGCAGCCGTCCTTAAGAAGGGCGTGATGCTAAGCGCACAGGTGGATGGAGCCAGAGCAACAGGTTTGAACTTGAAAACACCCCTTGAAGAAATAAGTGGGGCAAAAAGTTGTCAAAAGGAGATTCAGAGTTAATGTTATTTTGTGTTTTATTTTATTTTATTTTATTTATTTTTTGAAATAGGGTTTCTCTGTGTAATCATTGCTCTCCTAGAACTTTATAGACCAGGCTGACCCCAAATTCAGAAATCCCAACCCCAACTATTCTCCTACTTACCCCGATTGTAATAAAAATGTAATTGGGTGTGTAAATATCCCACAGTTGGGCTGGTGAGATGGCTCAGTGGGTAAGAGCACCCGACTGCTCTACCGAAGGTCCAGAGTTCAAATCCCAGCAACCACATGGTGGCTCATAACCATCNGTAACAAGATCTGACGCCCTCTTCTGGAGTGTCTGAAGACAGCTACAGTGTACTTACATATAATAAATAAATAAATCTTAAAAAAAAAAAAATATCCCACAGTTGAAGTGAGATGTGTATAAATTGTAGGAAGTGTCACTTCAGGGACCCTCTAAGGGGACTGTTAGTAGGAGCCCCTGCAGCTCCGCCCAATCCTCCTCCTTCCTTGCCTCTTGTCCCCTCCCTCCATCCCCTCCTCCTGCCACTCCTCTCTCCCTCGCTCTTCTCTCCTTGCCCCATTTTCTTTCTGTGTAGGTTTTCAAAGCCTACTATAACGAAATGCCACGGGTTTGAGGGAGTTAGAGAAGAAGTAGGGAAATTTTGGGAAATTCTGCAAGTCTCCCATCAAAGGCTGGGAGATAGTTCAGTTAGTAACTTGTGGTGCGAACATTAGCAACAGACTTGTGATCCCCGGCACACATGTCAAATCCAGGTATGGTGACCCTTGCCTGTAATCCCAGGGCTGGGGAGGCGGAGACAAGCGGATCCCTTGGAGCTCCAGGTCAGTCAGCCTAGCTGAGTCAAGCGAGCTCCAGGTTCAGAGAGACCAAGAGGAGAACCACATAAGGAGAGAACTGACACCACAGGGAGGTCATGTGACCTCTGTACACGTGCAAACACGCCCTGCATGCACACTGCACCTCCCTCACATACAGCACACACACTCTCCAGGATGTGCATCCTCTGAACTTCATCTGAGAGTAAATAGCGGGTGATGAGGCATCTGTTATGACTTGAAACAGAAGCATCCATCACAGACTTGCGTTTTAAATGCTCGCTTGAAGCACTGAACTGGTTTGGAGGTGGGGCATAGCTTGGGGGCATAGGTCACTGAAGCAGGCCTTAGATCCCTGCTCTCTGCCATCTGCTATGATCTCTGTGAGCAGATCAGTCACGTGCCTCTACCTCGATAGTTCTAGCCACTCCAGGGATGCCTTGCGGCTAGGCAACACTCTGCAACCATGAGACAAAATAAACCTTTCCTCTCTGAAATTCTTTTCTGTCGGGTATTTTATTACAGCGCTGAGAAAGTAACTAATATGAAATTTATGGAAACACTTTAAAATGGGTGAAATTTAAAACCATGCTCATCAGAATAAAAAAAAAAAAAAAGGAGCCCCAAAATAGCCATTTTCAAAACTGCTTAAATTATAAAATTAGAAAACTTATAAAACTAAAATGTATATGTTTATTCTGTTGTACTCGAATATTTTTAAAATCAAACTATAATGTATTGGGATAACTGATAGGAGACTACATTTAAGAAAAACAATCCAGTTACAGGGAAGGGTTTCGGTTTTTTTTTTTGTTTTTTGTTTTTTTTCCCCCCATATAATTCAAGGCAAACATTTTAAAGTGAAGGGACCAGTTCTCATGTGAGAAAAAGTTTTAATTGGCTGGGAATCTGGTTCAGTGGGTAAATGTTTCCTGTCCAAGCCTGAAGACCTTAGGCGGACCCCTAAGCCCATGTACAAAGGCCAGGTGTGGTGGCACAGGCTTTGTTTTTCAGCACAGAGGAGCCTCACTCAGGGAGAGTGAGCAGCCTTGTCCAAATGGGTGAGTCCTATCTCAATACACAAGGTCAGTGTCTGAGGAACGGCACTCAAGGCTGACTTGTGGCAAACACACTCATCCGCATACAAGTGTATCACACACACACACACACACATGCACTGTACCCCAATGGACAGAAAACTACCTGTGTCCATACATACATAAACAAACTCTTAAAAATCCTATGCAGACGAAACACTATGAAGATACTTGAAACAAACATAATAAACTAGCATGACTACCCTTAATATGTAAAGAGATATTCCAAAGAAACAATAATAGAGACAGTTCAGAGGAAAAACTAGGAAAGGGGATAACATTTGAAATGTAAATAAAGAAAATATCTAATAAAAAAAGAAAAACAAAGTAAATATAATTGATATACAGAAATGAATATATATCAATGGGGCAAGGTGTGGAATAAATTGAAATATAAACATGGGCAAAGAAAATTAGAGAAAAAAAGTTTGTCTTTTAAAAGCCTTTCAACAGATATATGACTTTTGGGGGAGGACAGGCTGGAAGAATGTTTGGAGAGGTGATATAAACTAAGGACTATGAGAAAACCATTGGAATCCTGCTGATTTACAAATATATTAAAATGTAATATAAAAATGAGCCAGAATGGGGCTATCCTGCATGGACTAATGAAACTCTTCACCGAAACCACAGGCATACGGTGTTAGATACCTCTCTGTGAGTTACTGCTCTGAGACCTAGGGGCCCCCCAAACAGTGTGGCTTAATGTCATTCCTCTTGGTTGCCTCTCAGAACTTGATAGTAAGGTCTTGTTGCTGAGAGTTCCTACCTTACAATTCACATGCAGAATGCAGAGAGATCACACTGGAACTCTGCTGCAAGCTTCCTCCACACTGGCCAGCCTCCTTAATGTCGGAGGGTGTTATGTAAGCTTTCAGGGGAGAGAAGCCATCAAATCTTGCCTAGTTGTGAACCCTGTGAGATGCAGCCTGGCAAATTATGCTCACTGGAGCAATAGTGGCACTACCGTTATGTGACATCCGATTGCTTTTTGATTGGATTGCAGGCCTGCTGGGAACACACACCAGCTACTGTAACCTGGACAAAAGCTGGCAGTGGAGACCATGAGCCTAGAGAGAGACCTAGAGCTAGTGTTCTGCCAAACGGACACGTTGTTAAACTACGTCCCAGTTTATACTCATGTTTATATCCACGGGCTAGTGCTGCTTTTAGCCCCTGTCAGAGAAACTTGCTATAGCTGGGGTGCTGGCTAATTCAGAGCCTAAAAGCTAGTTCAAGTGGTAACGGTAAGAAATGGTACTCAGCCTTCAATAGAACACTGCCTCTGAGACTCAGGGAAAACAGGAAGAGGGAAACAGAAAAAAAAAATCTCTGTGAGTCTCCATACCACCTGGGGGATAAGGTTGCATGCCTCAAAATGATATCCCTTGGCTACAACATGGCCATTACACTCATGGACATACTGCATGGCGGTTACTTTCACCAGGCAAGCCCAAGATTGGACTCATTAACTTTTCATCATGGATAGGAGAGGGATTCTTGCATCTAGACCTCTCCCTGATGGAGGGACTACTGTCAGTTAATGTTGGGCTAAGAGAAGAGGGGGCCATTTTCATCAGGGGTATAGCCATTAAAAAGTTAACCATGGTCTGGCAAGTAACCTCTGGCCCAGGCTTACACAAACAAACTTTATTAAATTTAGTGGAGCATGCCCAACACACACACACAGCATGAAAACTGGAAGGAGATGTCTTGAGAAGAAGGGTTTTGGTAAAACAAGGCGATGAGAAAGGAATAATGGGGATGAAGTGACTTAGCCATTTCTGTGCGTGTGTGTGTGTGTGTGTGTGTGTGTGCACACGTGTATATTAGGAGACTGTAAAGAATAAATGAATTAATAAAGCAAACATGTGACTTTGACTCGATGATTCAACTTCTAGCAGTCCACACTGAAAAACTTAGAAAGACAATTGTACAACTCATGAGCTACAAACACCTTCATCACAAACTTGTATGCAGTAGCAAAGAAGACGATGCATCTAGAGTCATCATTAAACATAATTCAGTAGACTACCTTGACGATTATGAAATGATTTAATGTCTTAGAAGGATGGTCATAAAAATCAAGTGGAAATGAAGAGACAGAAAATAATATCTATTATGTGACTTGCCATTCTAGAAAAGTTATTCTTCCATGTCCATCAGACAGATGTACGTATGACATGTGTTGGAAAGCTATGCATATGATGTATGTGTACAGTTTGTTTCAGAGCTCTCTCCTTTGTTTGAACTTTACTCTTCATCTTTTAGGCCATCTGTGATCAGCCATAGTCTGAAGATATTAAAATAGAAAATTCCAGAAACTGTTTTCAATTGTTCTTTATCTGCACTATGTGGTGAAATCTTGTGCTGTGCCACTCCCGTTCCCTTTCTTCAGGGATATGACTCATCCTTTATTCAGTGTTTCCACACAGTGTATACCCACCCATTAGTTCCTCGTTCACCATTGTGGTTGTCAGGTTAACTGCTGTGACATCAGTGTATGGCTACAATTAAATTATTATTATTATTATTATTATTATTATTATTATTATTATTATTATTATTACATTGTGCCTAACCCATCACATTTTTATCCCGGGTCCCTGTGTATAGGACACACATGCTTTAGGGTAGCTGCTATCCACAGTTTCAAGTTTCTGGTACAGGGTGAGGACTCTTCCTAGAGCCCGTGAAGATGAGTGGGGAAGATGGTGGGATCGTACAGTGGTGGGATCAGGGGAATCTTCATTTTTCTGATCATTTGTCTGTATGTTTACAATGAGGAAAGTGTTAGGTCAGGCTTTTGTTGGAGCACGTGGTCCTCGGTCTTCTTGTTTCCACTCCTGTAGATGCTCTCCCCACAGGTCTGAGCTATGCCTATCTGGTAAGATCAGTAGGTTGCGCTTTAAGCTACAGGTGTCTCTCTTCTCTCCAGTTGGACTGGGAATTCCTTGAGGAAAAGACAGGCCACACTTTCTCCTTGTAATCTCAATTTTCACTTCAGACGATGTATGGCATGGTGCATTGAGAGGATCGTATAACTTAGCTTTTAAAGTCACTATTTTTCCAGCTTCTCGGCCATCAAATTAAGACTTTATAAAGTAGAAAAATCACTTATGGTCTAAGCTGGGGGAGGAGGGGATCATTTCTCCCAACTCGGAATTTGCAGGTGGAGAGACGGGCTGGAAAAGCTCAGGTGAGAATCAGTGTCGCATACAAAGCAGGCTCAGGACAGGCTGGCCTCTGCTGTGTATCACTGGTTTCTGTCTAGGGCTTTTTATCACTCTGGATTGCTTAGTGGGCCTCCTGATTGCCCTTTGTTATCTGAAGACATCTGACACAGGAGTTTGGAAGGAAGATTGATGTTTCTGTTTAGGGCAGAAACCAGGCAGTGAGTAAGAAGGAAATTTGGGTGTCAATGAGAGACAAGCTTCAAAGCTTGATTTTGTGATGCTGTGTGCACGTGCATGTGTGTGCCTCTGTGTGTGTGCATGTGTGTGTGCGCCCCCCCCACGTATGCATGTGCATGTGTGTTTATTAGGAATAAGATACATGCATATTTTGGTGCAGAGTGGATTCCACCTTGCAGCACCCACCCTAGGAAACTGACCCGGAGCCTGTTTCCTTCTTTCTCCCTAATGGACCAGTCTTCAGACTTCATCTCCTCTCTGGGTCCACAGCCTCTGAGCAAACACCTGGAAAATGAGTTGAGTCAGCCGAGAGTGGTTGATCCACATGGGGCTTTCTACCCCACATGAATTTTCTTACCTAGCTTAGCGTACAGCCAGCCAGCTACAGGCAGTGAGGATGCCTTCCCTCATTACACAGGTAGATTACGAATCTCAGAGTGGAAAGGTGATTTTTTTTTTCCCCAGGGTTACATGGCTGAGGCTGGCTGGGAGGCTGAGGATTTTGGTTGCCAGGGAAGTTTAATTTCTTCTCTCCTTGTTGGCAGGCATCAAACACAGTGAGATGGGGAGCCGAAAAGGGGAGTTTGGTTAAGTGCATGATGCTTAGGTACACATAACTGAAAAGGAACTTGGTGTGTTGGGATGTAGGGAGCGTTTAGAAAAATGAAGCAAGACCTAGCTCTGCGCATTTTAAGGATCTCAATATTGACCGTGCTTCTTTAGCTGGTGCTCTGGGGGAGGGACCATTGTGCTATGGGGAAGGGACCATTGCTCCCCATTCTGGATGCCTCAGAGGTACTTCTCAGGTTGTCTCCCTGGACCTCAATCTCTGTTACACTGATACCCTTGAGGCACAGCCTGAATCTTCACAGTGCCCCTAGTTATCAGATGGCTTTCCAAACACTGCCCTACCTAGTCTTAACCCCACCCCAGCACTGGTGCAATATCATTTGGATCTCTAATGTCTCCTGAAGGTTTATGTGCTAAAGAATCAATTCTTACCTGGGTCCACATTAGTGAATGTGTAAACTTGTATGTGGGACTTCTTGGAAGAAAGTGGGCAATGGTAGATATGTCTATGGAGGGTATAAAGGGACCCAGACCCCTTTTCCCTTGGCTGCCACGAGATGAGCAGCTGTTCTCTACCACACACTCTACCCTCAACTCCCTGACTGTAGACCAGAAACTGAGTTCAGTGATTGCCCACATTTTGGCATTTTTGTCACAGAGATGCAAAATGACTAACAACACAAAGGAGTTATTCCTCCTTTCAAACTATAGAATGACCCCTCCCCACTTGTGTGACAAACCTTTCCCTGGGAGATGCAACACATCCATCTGCTCACATCTGTGGGGGAGCCCATGACAGACCTCAGGGGATATATCGCTAAAGTTCATCTTCGTGGACTAATAAGTTCAACTGAGGTTGCTCAAGGAGTATGGGTCAGAGGTTGCTTACATGAGCAGAAATGACTCCAGGATGACTGTATCACCAAAGCCCACCCTAACATGAATGACAGATCACAAAAACTGGGAACATGGAAAATACTGTGCAGCATAAAGGTAACTGAATCCCTTCCAAGGACTCAGTTAAATTAACCATCTTCCAGGTGGCTAGACTGATTTCTGCTTCTTGTAAGTGATGCTCTGATCTCCGAGTCTTCTTTGCAACTTGGGTTAGTCTAGGTTCTCTCTGCAGTATTTTATTTATTCTTTACTCTGGCAGGGTAAGCCCCAGAAAATCTGGTCGGTTTCAGGGTCTTCCTGAAGCTATTTTGAGTTGTCTCCTTTCCTGTTTAAAGGGTTTCCCTACAGGAAAGAATGTTTCAGTCTCTGCAGAAACTGTTACACAGCCCTTCCCAGTCACTGTTCAGTAAAACCATCCACACATCCAGGATGGTTAACCCTAATCACCCTGGATACTTAACTAAATTTGAGTCATTGTATATTTGAAGTATAACTTACATATTGTAAAATGCACAAATTTTAAAATATAATATTATCATTAATCCCTTCAGAATTTCTTAGAATGTATCTTAATCATATTTATTCTTGTAGTAACTCCAGCTCCTATCAAATCCACCACCTACCCTCTCCCAACATTGTGCCCTGCATTTAAATTTTTTAAATTTTAAATTTTTAAAAAAACTTTATTTTCAATTTAATTGTGTGTGTGTGTGTGTGTGTGTGTACACAAGTGGTGGAAGGTGAGGAATGAGCCACAGTATATTAATGACTTTCCATCGCTGTAGTGAAAAACCAGAGAAAGTCAATCTAGAGCAAGAAGGGTTTATTTTGTTGGGGAGGAAGTGTCTTTCACAAGTCACTCAGTCATCTGGAATAAGGGAAACATCCCCTTGACACCTGATGGCGTGAACAGTGACACTGAGGTAAAGTCAGGGTTTGAGTCGCTTCTTTGACAAATGTATGCTGAGCAGTTCTGAAAAAACCACAGAGATAAGAAAATCAAAGATGCTGCCTCTGCCTTCAGGTGCTCACACTCAGTGATTCACAGCAGTGGAGACACAGCATCAAGAGCCACTGAGCAGTAAGCAGTTCACAGCGTTAAGCTCGCTCATTCTGCGCTGCAGAAAACGTCCCAATCACGAAGCTCAGATAGGTGAAGACAGAACCCATCTTTTCTGTAACTGAACTTAATTTCACCCTCAAGCATCTGCTTTTTTACCCTGGAAAACTGAATTAGAGGAAAGGTAGTCACCTTGTTTTCTAAATGCAGGCTTTGGGGTCGAGTTTCTCTCTCTTTTCCATGATTCTTGCTCCTCTGGTTGAATGTTCCTGAGGTGAAGTGCCAGAAGAAGCATCACTTCTGCCATCCCATGCCCCTTTGCCTCACTGTGCTCTCCTCACTGTGCTCTCCCCACGGCTCTACAGCAGCTCTCGGTGTTCTCGACGATTCGGTCCATGCTCTCAACACCCCGGCACAGGGTGCTGTTTCCCACTACAACATCTGTGCTTCCCCCTTTGAAGTTCAAGAGCCTCTACCTACTTCCCCAGCATCCCACGGCTTTGAGGATGGTCTACCAGGGGGACTTCACCCATGCAATCCTCTCAGCCATTTCTCCTCTCTGGCTGGATGCCATGTTATATCAGTAGCTTCCATAGAAGACATAAGAGGTTTCTATTCTGTCTGGAATCCCACCAGATTTATCAACAGGACTTTCCTCATGCTGGACCACATGTATTCTGCTCACATATGGTCAATATGCACAAGCCAGATGTTCTTCCCCAAACAAACCAGAACCTTTCTGTGAAAACCCAGTCCATCTGTGGTCTGGCTGCGGGTGAAAATTAATCAGTACTGTTTGGCAGTATAGGTAGTAACGGCCTAAGTCCAGGAGTGACTCATCAGCAAAGCGCTGCAGCTTGAATCAGCATAAATTAGGATTCTGTATCCATGTTCGTCAGGAAGGCTGATCAGTTGTTGGCATTGAGTAAAAGACTCGTGCATTGATTAGAGCTGCCAATGCTAAGAGTAAATTAAGCATGTCTGAGCGTCACCAGTGAGTTTGAATTTCAAGTTCCCTGAAAGCCTAGTATGCCTAAAACTAGAAGTTTTCTCATATGCAGATGGAAAGAGCTAGACAGTTGGTTGATCTCAAAGTTCCCTTCCAGCTGGGGAGTGCTCAAGGCCACATCAGGAAGTTAAACAGAATCTTAATTCATCTCTCTATGACTTAATTTTTCTGCACCAGGAGGGAACAGCAGCCCGTGCATGGTATTTAAGAAAAAAAATATGTTGCTAATGCATCTATAAGCAGTCATATATAATAAATGTGGGTCCAAAGGATACCTTCCTTAATAAGCAAGTGAGGATGTATGGGCTCACTTTCACTCACATTGCTGCCATTATTTATCTCACATCAATGGACTCTCTGCCCAGCAGACAGCTCTATGTCTATTAACCACTGTTTAAATGGCATCTTTAGGATTTGGGGTGAGCCACTAGCCTCCAAGCTCATTTGAAATTTTTCCATTGCTCATGATAATCTGATTTATGTCACAGGGATTGAATGCCACAGGGAATGAATTCAGAGTCACGTTTTGATTCCCACTTGAATCCAACACAACTGAGGACATGTGTGAATCCAACAAGGATCTCCATGAATGACCTGATTTTCATGATGGAGACAGGCTTGTCCATGAGGATGATGGTTTGTTGAAGAACTCTGGCTCTGTGAACAGACACCCTCCCCTAGTGTCTGTGTGGTGTTGGGGCCTGTCGCTTCAACGTTTGGGATCTTGCTTTTGTACGCCTGCTGAATGAGGGTGGATATTCTGAACCTTTTGGTGGTTTTCAGAGTTTGATGTAGTTTTGTGTGTGAAGGACTTAGCATTCTGCCCTGCAAGAGGTGTTCTATATATCTTGGTTTCTGTTATAATTACTATACCATAGCTTTCATTGAGAAGGGCTACAGGAAGAAGACAAAGGAGTCATTTTTGTAAGGGACCACATGTTAAGGTCGGCTCTGAGGTCCTGGAGTTTATGTTTGAAACCAAGAGCCAGGAAAATAGGAATGACGGCTTGTGATTTCATTTATCTTTAAGCCGAAGGACTTTAAAGGAACTTGAGGCATACTTTTCAGGGGAGCACATTGGTCAGTCCTCTTGCTTCCCTCCTTGGCTAGCTCAGGGCACCGCTTGAGTACGGACTTGTTTTTCATATCTGTCAGCTCAAACCCCTTTGTACTCAAGGCAAATTCCCTGCTATCCAGATTTGGTGCTCCCTTCTGGTGTTCAGACCTCTGTTATTTTTCTCTCTTTTCCAAATGCCCTCCACAGAAGGTTCCAGGCTCTCCAAGCCCAGAGAGAAACTTTCTGGGGAAAAAAAAAGCAGTTTTCCCAGCACTCAGATGTTGATGAATTACCACACGGATGCTTTTCATTCACCTACACTGGGCAGACTTTCCTCTCCCACTGGAGGGAGGATGGCAATCTGCACATGCGCTGATGATGTATAATTACCGTCGCTCCTGCACATCTGGCCTAATGGCTACAGGGTTCCATGATGATCCACATATTTTACCCAGTTCTCTACATGAATGATCCCATTCTGCCCCTAGCAGCAAGAGCAGCTGGCTTCTAAGTAAATTTAACTGCTCTGGCTTGAAAATACCTGGTTTATAACATGGGAGGATACTAGCAATCACTATGTATGTTTCAATCACATTTTTACTCACAAGGAGATGTTCCTGATCAGATATTTAATTTGGTTTTGTTAGAAGTTGAGTCATCTTTAAAACCCCCACACAACAGAAGCTTTCACTTTAGAAATTGATGAGCAATGCAACCTCGAGGTTAAGACAAAGGAATCTGTAGTCAAATGCTGCCTTGCTTGTCACAGCAGACAGGCTTGGGGAATTGTTAAGCAGGCAACAGGGAAAGCAAAGAAGACGCTTCTTCCATTGAAGTAAATGCATTTTGGTGTCCATATGGGATGATTTCCCCCATTTTAAATGTAAGAGATACAGCCTTAGGTATGAAAGAAATGCCAGCGTTCTCAGGCTGAAATGTAGCTCAGTGATGCAATGCTTACCTAACGTGCAAGATGCAAGAGACCCTAGGCCTCATGTCTCTCTCCCTCTCCCTCTCCCTCTCCCTCTCCCTCTCCCTCTCCCTC
>NC_034590.1:87434723-87442764 GCF_900095145.1 Mus pahari | reverse complement strand
ACACACACACACACACACACACACACACACACACACAGGACAGACAGCAATACCATTCTTTGTATTTCTTATTTCACCTTCAACTTAACTTCAAGTCCTCAAACAACTAAATTGGTTTAAATAAATTTCCACCATCATCAGCTGGTGAGATGGCATCAGGTCAATGATGTGGTAAATATTGTTTGAGGGTTTCTATTGCACCTTAGATAATTTAGTTCCTATGGTGGCTACTCCTGGTTGTCAACTTGACTACATCTGGAATGAACTACAATCCAGGAATGGAGGGCACAACTGTAATCCAGATCTTGAGGCTGGAAGACACAGGTTTCTGACCTGGATCTTGACATGGAGATCTTGAGGCATAAGGCCATGAAAAACTTAGGCCCAGGCAAGGTAGCACACACCTTTAATCTCAGGAGATTGAGGCAATCAGATCTTGTAAAGCATTAGAGCTGGGAAGATATCAATCCTCTATGCTCTTTTGTCTACTCCCTTGTCAAGAGCCCCTGTCAATAACCCCCAAGCTATCACTTTTGTTCTCTACCTGGGCTTCTCCTACTCCAACTGGCTGGCCATGAGCTCATGATCCACTTACCCCATGACAACTTCTTCCTTTTCCTCCTTTCCCTCACCTTCTTTGCATGAGACCCCAAGCTCAGGAACCTATGTGGTCCACCCCCTCTGTTCTGCTGCTGGATGTAGGCATCTTTATGAACCAAGTAGGGATAACTTGGGGGGGGGGGCAAGATTTACACAGCAAAAGATGGCATGCATGAGGATTTCCTCATCTTGGAGTAAACATCTCGGGGTACAGAATTTAGCATTTGAATACATAGTGACACCAGACCAATCCATTACAGTCAGGTACTTGCATTGAGTTGACCACCTGAATTGGGTGTCTGGAACCCACAAGGTGGACAGAGAGAGGAAACCTCTCCACGTTGTCCTCTGACATTCACATGTGTGCTGTGACACACACAGGCACACGCACTAATAAAGGGAAGAAGTTAAATCTCCATCAACAATGAACTTTCTTTTCTCCCCCCCCCCCACAGGGTTTCTCTGTGTTCCACAATAGCTTAGCATCTTTTAGTTGAATGTTACAATTGGACTTTTTATTGTAAAACAAAAGGACAGGAAGTAGGCAAATCTTCCTTCATCCTGAGCTCTGTGCTTGCTCGTGGCCCTTCAGCAAAATGAAACTGTTGTTCTGTAAATGTGAGCCCCTTCCCTCACAGAGGTGCCATAGAACCTGTCTTGGGATCGAATGTTCACGAATTATTAGAAAAACCAGAGTTTCTCCTTTTTAGAATATCCCCACATCCTCAGATCCCTGGGTGATTCCTGTGTCTTTCTTCTTGTTCCCCCTCCTGAGCCTGGTTGGTAAACACAATCCATTCCTCTCTTACTCAGAAGCCTGCTCCAGGCCAAAAAAAAAAAAAAAAAAAAAAAAATCTACAAGATCTCTTTGGGCTGAAAAAAATCCAAATACACGGCTAAGAAAACAGATTAATAATTCAAAAAGTTATCTGCCACAGGTAGAAAAAAATCAAACCATTAATTTCCCTCTCTGCTTTTTCTCACAGCAGTGAATCTACAGGGCTTAGGTTGTGAGGTAATTGGGCCGACTCTGAGAGCTGCCTTCCATTTTTTAATTGGGTCATTAGTGCTTCTCTCTTACCTCACGGGTCCCCACCCTACCTTTTATGGTTGGGGTGGATTTTTCCTCCCCCTCTTAGATCTTAATTTTGCAAATAAGGATCGAGAAGTGGCGTTAAGATCAGCCTCATTATCGCATCGCAGTTTGGTTTGGCAGAGTATTCCTCTCTCCGTCTCTATTAGCAGAGCCTCTGATTTTTAAGCTCATTTGCATAATTCCTAGCATCCAGGGTTTATTCAGGGGGCCTTTTGAAGAAGGCAAGAAGGTCTCCTTTATACCAAAGTGCTCTTCATTAGGAGGTGCCGTGAAACAGCAGGCTCTGCTTAGCCATCTCCTGACTAGCTAGCTGGCCAACTTTTCCAGCCTTAGTTTCCCTATTTGTAAAAGTGAGGGAGGGGGCTGCTACCAGATACCAAGATGAATCCATCCAGGAGAAAACTCAGCCTGTATGTATGTTTGGATGCTGTGATCATGTCTCTATTAGGTAAGAATGACTGCCATGTAGAATATTTTTTGAGCATGAATCAAAAAAGAGCCTGAAGAGTTTGCAGTCATCTGAGATCCTGGACCAGCAAACCCACATCAGCAGTACTCCAAGGTCTGGCTCACAGCCCTGTCCTGCCATTCACCCCATTCCCTGGGGGCTACCCGCCCTCCTGGCTTCTAACTCTGCAGCTTAATTTTACCTATTTTTAACATTCTATAAATGGAGTCAGACAGGATGCCCTATATTTGTCTAATTTCTTTTGCTTAATATTTTAGCATAAGTTGCTCTCTATTTTAGTAGCGAGAATTCCTTTTCCTTTACTACACTGTACATATCCATTTGGCAGATATGCTACAATTTGTTTTTCTTGTCCACTTTGGTCATTTGTATTGTTTCTGGCTTCCCACTATGAAGAACAGAGGGAGATAATCCATTCTAAGCCATGCTCTTTGGAGACTGTGGTGGTTTGAATGGGAATGGCCCCCATAGACTCATGTGTTTGAATGCTTGGCCCATTGAGACTGGCACTATTAGGAGTTGTGGCCTTGTTGGAGTAGGGGTGGCTTTGTTGGAGGAAGTGTGCCACTGTGAGGGTGGGCTTCGAGGTCTCCTATGCTCAAGCTCCTCCCAGTGTGGAGTTCAGTCTCTTCCTTGCTGCCTATGAATCAAGACATAGAACTCTCAGCTCCTCCACCAGCACCATGTTTGCCTGGATACCACCATGCTTCCCACCATGATGATAATGGATTAAATCTCTGAAACTGTAAGCCGGACCAAATTAAATATTTTCCCTTATAAGAACTGCATTGGTCATGCTTCTTCACAGCAATGAAACGAAACTAAGATTTACAGATGTGCCCATTCATAACGGTGTGTTCTGCATGCCATTGCTGGTCAGTCAAAAGAATTAGAGTAAGCACCATCATGGGGTGCTCCCACGTGGCTGTAACAAGTTACCTTCTTGTTAGCCATGAACATGAATCTCAATTATTTGACATCCTGACTCCTGCTCATAATGTACAGTCATATTACCTTATATTTGCCCAATGAAGACCTGACACTTCATTGCTTCAGCTCTTCACCCTGAAGTAGTTTCAGACTTATAGACAAGTGTTAAGCCCAGTACAAGCTTGAAAAATCTCATCCATATTCACTAATTATTCTACATTTGTTTATACATATACACACCTGTTGCTTTCTTAAAACACTAGCATTTCAGATATCACATCCCATTTACCATGAAAAATTCCAGTGTGTTTGCCAAGAACCAGTTCTTAAACAAGCATGGCAGAATAATCAAAGTCATAAAATCCAAACATTTGTGAAACACAGTTACATAATCTACAATCATTCTCTCAAAGTCCCAGATATTCCTATAACATCTCTGATAGTCTTATTTTTCCAGGCTCAGGATTCAGTCCAAGACTCAGTCCTTGCTGGCTCACATTTAGCCTCCACTGTAGCCTTTGGTTTGGAATGTTGTTTTTACACTCTTTTTCTGTCTTTCAGGATAGTAACATGTTTTGCTGAAGGTAAGAATGTGTGGCTGGCCTTAGTAGCAAATGCCTGTGATACCAGCACTCAGTAGGCTGAGGCAGGAGGATTGTGAATCACAGATCAGCCAAGCTACGTAGTGAGTTTCAGACTGGCCAGAGCTTAACAGGGTGATCCAAACAAACAAGAGACAACACAAAGGCTGTACATTTGGTTTATTTATATCTTCTGGTGATGTATATCATCATGGTTTGCTGGAATATTGCCTGGATGCCGTTGCAGGCTTCTCCTGGCATCCTTTAGAAAATCCAAGTGTCGGGAAAGCACAGGGCCATGGTGCTGCCAGGTTTGCTGCCCAGCCACAAGATTACCCTGACTCTGGGCAGCAATAGAAAACCTGAGATGAGGCTCAGTGATAGTCCAGTATTTATGGTGCTTCAGAAACCTTGAACCAGACCAGTGGCTCATTGTAATACATATTTGCATGTAAAGCTGTTTGGGCAAAATAATACACTGTATGACACACAGCAGTTTGCAATGACATTTTAATAAATGAATGTGCAATAGAGAGATGGGAAAGATGGCAGAACGGAGCAGCACCCATGAAGCGGGGAGAAAGAGAACTATAGATGCAGTGGCAGTGACAGGTAAGGGAGCACAGACGCAGCAAAGGCGTGTTATGCAGGGCTGGCAGGGTTGTTTACAGCAGCTTGGAGCCTGGGCAGGTTCTGCCCCTGAGTTCACTGCCCAATTGAAGCAAGATCACCCTGAACTGAATGACAAGACGCTGGAGATGAACAATTCATTTTCTGGTCTAAGCATTCTCAACAGATTTCGGTAGTCCGTGCTGTGGCTGGATGGAGGCTATGCTGATGTCTGTGGTCTGTGCTGCCTCTGCAGGCCATGTCCAGGTCTGTGGTCCATGCTGCCTCTGGAGGCCGTGTCCAGGTCTGTGGTCCATGCTGCCTCTGGAGGCTGTGTCCAGGTCTGCGGTCCATGTTGCCTACAGGTGCTGTGAGCCAGGATGCTTCTTTTGCAGTGGTATTGATGACTACAGACTCAGAATTGAGAATGAGAGGCATTGACGGTGTCTGTGACACTGTTACCCCCAAAAAGAAACAGTCCAAAGAAGAAGCTATTGAAGAGAGTCCTTGAAAATTGTGATTAAAATGATGAAGTGTAACTCTCTGCAGTTCATGTCTTCAGGTGGGGGTGGGGTGGAGAAGAACTCAGTTTTCTTTAAGGGACTGGCCACATTAAGGGATTGACCATGCTCCATTGAGTATACAAACAACACAAACTGAACTGTGCATTTTTGTCTTTTCCGAGGAGGAGTGCAAAGGCGAGAGGGTGGACCTGGGAGGAACAGGAAGTGTGACTGGTGTGCACTATGGAAGATCGCCAAATAATTAATAAAAATAGTATGTTGGGAGGCAAAAAGGACAGGCGTCGGTGAGCTATCTCACTGCTGATGTTGACTCTGATACTTGATTTGGTGCGTACCATGTTGCTTCCTTAGACAATGACTTTTTCTATTTGTAATTGATGATTAATTTTTGGAGATAGACTCCAAAGCTGTGTGACTATCAGATATCCCATCCAACCTCCACCTGCTCGTTTTAGTATCCAGTGGTCATTCTTGCCCGTATTTCTTATTACCTTTTGGGAATGGTGATTTTCTAAAACTGTGAGCCCTTCATCAATTCGCTGGCATTCTACAGACATTTCTGTGTCTCTGGAAGTTAAGTAGTCATCACAATGGACAAAGAAGGTTGGTAGAATAACCAGAGATATCAATACTGCAATGTGCTGGAGAGTGGGCCTAACATCCCGAAGAGTCAGCGTTTCAGACTGAAAGGAGAATCGAGAGGACCATGAGAGGGAGGTAGGGAGAAAGCTGGGGAGGCTGGGGTCAGCAGAGCTGGGCAAACGGGGGGTGGGCAGGGTGAGTGGCTGTGCAAGCGTCATAGGCCCCCAATAAGATCAAACCTTTATTGCCCCCAATAAGATCAAACCTTTATTGCCCCCAATAAGATCAAACCTTTATTGCCCCCAATAAGATCAAACCTTTATTCATGAGGTTTCCCTGTCTGGGAGAATTTTTCCCCTAGTTAGGCAGTAACTTCCAAACGTCATGACCCTAAACATAAGTTAGCCTCTTCAAGCCCATGTGGTTTAGGAATGAGGCCAGGCTCAGCAGGGCGGTCCTCCTACTCCTTGTGGCACTGGCTGACACCTGTCACTCATCCATCTTCTTGTTGGCTGGAACAGGGATCTGAAATCCAGGAAAAAAAAATGTGGATTTCCAAGAAATTGGAACTATTTTTTTCTCTTTCTTTCCCTGTGATGTCTCACCACTAAACAGTTTAGCCACACTTTTGTTGAAGTTATGTCTGGTTCTCCCTCCCAACCCCAGGCTCCCAGAAATAAGACTCAGACTCAAAATACATTTACAAATACCTTGGCCAGATAGCTAGGCTCTCCTCTGAGTAGATCCTAACTAAAACAACCCAGTTATTTTACCCTACATCCTGCCATGTGGCTGGTTACCTGTGCTAGGTACCATGTGTCTGTCTCCTTAATCTTCCAGGATGAATCTCCCACCTGGCTCTATCCCAGAATTCTCTCTCCTCCCAGATGTTCCACCTCCCATTTCCTGCCTAGCCCATAGGCCATAGGCTTTTTAATTGACAGGTGATGCATCCATACAATACACAAGATATTCTCTCTACACACATCTTTATAGCGTGGCAAATGCTTCTTAAAAGAAAAGTAGTGACTCCAGGAATCACAGGGGCTTGTTCCACACCTTGCCACTTCCACTGAGTCCATCTGATGGCTAAGGTCAACTGGATTTTGCTGAAAGGAGATAGGAATTTACCCTCTTGGTAGGGAAAGAAGCTTTGCTGTCAGCTGTCCTAGGACGCTATCAGGTCACTTCCCACAGCAAGTCTTCTCTAACTTCTCCAGGCACCTTTCCTAGCAACTTATATAATTATCGATTACTTCTTAAAAATTTTAGTGTACAAATTAATTGGTTTTATTACAGTAGTTTCTGTATATATAACTATATTTATTAATATTAGCTCATTTTATATGGTGTTTTTTGCTACAGTTACTTCCAAGTATCAATATTTTAATTTCACTGGTCATCAAAATAAGCACAGATTTATTAAAATGAAGCAATTAACTAGTAGACAGTTCTGGTATAAATTGGCATTCATTGAGGATGTAGAAAGTCTATGAATGATAATTTACACAATTCTTCTAGTTCTATGTTGTTTAATATATAACTATCTCATTTTTTAGGTAAAGAAAACCAGGGCCCAGAAAAGAAATATGAACTGCTTAAAACTGCCCGAGTTATAAACAGGACCTCTTAATATTAGCAGAACGCTAGGCATTTTCAAACTCCCTATACCTGGAACAACCATTTACGTTGCTTCTCTTCCCTAGCTACTGGGGACCGTGTAGCAGCAAACGGGTACGTGGGTGCCCCTGCAGTCTGCTGACTTAGACTCCTTTGCATACTTGGCAAGAGGCAGGCAGCTGAGTCAGACAGTAGATTATTATTGATTATTTGAGAAGCCTCCACATTGGTTTCAATAATGGTTACACAAGTTTACATTCCTACCAGAAGTGAATAAAGGTTCTGTTAACCCCACATCCACGCTAGCCTAGATGTGCCTCAACAGATGAATGGATAAAGAAAAATACAGTGTGCGTACACAACGGAAAGACAAATAAAGGCATTCTTCCAGACAATGAATGGAGCTGGAAATCACTACCTTACGTGATGGAAGCCAGACTCAGGAAGACAAACATTTCTCTCTTGTGTAGAAATTATATTTTAAAACACCATTTTTGGGTGTGTGCACACACACACACGTTTGTATACATAGGTGGGAGTCATGAAACTGCAAAGGGGAACTTGAATGGGGGAGATCTTAAGAGAGAAGAGAGCGTTAAGAGAGGGTAACAGAGTCATGCAATCCATGTGACATCAAGCCAAAGAGGAAGAGGAGAGGGGCAGGAGACACAGGGAGGGCAGTAGGTAAGGGGGAAGGAATGGAAACAAGGAACAGCAGTGGCACACACTTGTTCGCTAACCCAAAACACTGTAAAAGGGGAAACAAGGTGGACATTTATTAAGCACACATTATGCCCTAGGCCTTATGCTTGGTGCTGGATCCAGAAATGTAGAAATCCCTTATTCTGCCTTCCCTCTGATGCGAAGGGATGGGTGTCAATCAACAATGTCAGTGTGATACCGAAGGGCACAGTATATTAAATCCTAGAGTGGAGGACTGAGAAGCCGGGCAAGGGCCAGCAACCCTACTAGAGAAGTGGGGAGAGAGGGAGAGGGAGAGGGAGAGAGGGGGGGGAGGAGGGAGGGAGGG
>NC_034590.1:87432239-87433931 GCF_900095145.1 Mus pahari | reverse complement strand
AAGAAAGAAAAAGAAAAGAAAAGAAAAGAAAAGAAAAGAAAAGAAAAGAAAAGAAAAGAAAAGAAAAGAAAAGAAAAGAAAAGAAAGGCGGGAAGTCAGAAACAACTCAAACATTCACTCTAAAAGACTCCTTGGTGGGATGTTTTAATGCAGCTCTGAGGGGCCAAAGAGGTCAGCTCTTGTGGACATGAGGGGTTGGCGCCTGGATCTCTCATTTACTTACCCATGGCTTCACTGCCATCTCACTTTCCTGCAGTGAAGTGAGGGTATAAGAGTGCAGCCTCCCTCATTAGCCACATATGATAAGCTGCACAGGGATCATGCTCCATGAAATCTTGTCTCACAGAAAACAAGAGCTGACTCTAGTCTGGTTACTTTTCTGTGATAATGCACCCTGACCAAGAGCAATTGAGAAAGGTAGAGTTTATTCTGGCTTACACTTCCAGAGGGCCTGGAGTCGGGAAGGCATGCATTGGAGGCAGGAGCAGGAACCTGGCTGTTTACATCCTTATTCACAACAGGAAGCAAAGAAGGAGAAGAGGAAGTGGGATGAGGCTAAAGGCCTCAGTGCCTGCCCCTAGTGACTTACACCCCCTTGCTAAGTAGCAGTTCTCAACCTATGGGTCATGACCCCTTTGAGGGGGTAGAATGAACCTTTCACAGGGGTCATCTAAGGCCCTAGGAAGGAAAGATATATACATTGCTATTCATAACAGTAGCAAAATTACAGCTATAAGGTAGCAACAAAAATAATTTTATGGTTGGGGCTCGCCCAAACATGAGGAACTGTACTAAAGGGTGGCAGCGTTAGGAAGGTGGAGAGACACTGCTCTAAAGGCTCCACAACCTCTCCAAACAGCAACACCCACTGGGTATCAATTGTCCTAATACGGAGCCTGGGGGAACACTATCATTCAGACCACCACATTTTCATTTATCTTTCCTTCTTCCACAGTCCAGGAACATTTAGGTTCCAGGAGTACAGACTGAAAATCAGATAGCCACAATTAATATGCTTATGGAGGTTACAATATTACTATATATTATCATAGACTGATATAAAACTTAATCATTGGGAATTCTGGTGTGTATGAAGGGAACCGAAAATGCTAGGAGAGAAAAGGGCAGCTGTTTTTGTTTGTTTGGTTTTTGTTTTGGTTTGGTTTGGGTTTGGTTTTTCGAGACAGGGTTTCTCTGTATAGCCCTGGCTGTCCTGGAACTCACTTTGTAGACCAGGCTGGCCTGGAACTCAGAAATCCGCCTGCCTCTGCCTCTCGATGTTTTGTTTTTTATTATGTTGTTGAGACAGTGCCCTCATATGTAGCCTAGTATAGCCTAGAACTCATAATCCTCCTGCCTCTGTGTCCTGAGTGCTGGGATTGCAGATAGGTGCCACCAATTCCAGCATAAGGGGTTGCTTTTAGTGACTCTTTAGATAGGGAACTGTTCTCACAGAAAAGTGATTTACCTACACTCTCACCCCAAAAGACACTTGGCAATGTCAAGAGATAATTTTGTTGGCCAACTTTGGAAAGAAGGGCTATAGGCATCTGAGATTTTGTAAAACATACCCAAAATGCATACGAACAGCCCCCCTCACAGCAAAGGATAGCCCACTACCCTGTCCACAGTGCTAAGGATAGCCCACTACCCTGTCCACAGTGCTAAGGATAGCCCCCTACCCTGTCCACA
>NC_034590.1:87402594-87431393 GCF_900095145.1 Mus pahari | reverse complement strand
CCACAGAACTAAGGATAGCCTCTACCCTGTCCACAGTGCTAAGGATAGCCCACTACCCTGTCCACAGCGCTGATAGCCCCTTACCCTGTCCACAGCGCTAAGGATAGCCCCTACCCTGTCCACAGTGCTGAGGATAGCCCACTACCCTGTCTACAGCACTGTAGACCTCTGAGATAGAAACCTGCGAGAATGCCTTGCTAAGGAGTCTATGTGAGCAGAGCGCTCAGACTCGAGAAGCAGCATGAGAGGGGTTACCTCAACAGCATTTCAGCCAGAGGGAAGAATAGTTGCGAAGCTCAGAGGAGGGGAAGTAACCTCCCTATGTGCAAGGATCAGAAAGCGGCTGTGTGGCTAGGAAGTAAGGGAGGAGAGTCAATCTGAGGAGGGATTAGAAAAATGAACAGTCAGGTCAGCTTTCATGCCCTGAGCCTTGGGAAGAGGTGGTTTGTGTTTCCTAAGCATCACACGAAGCCACCACACACACTGAAACCAGGGGACACCCACCCAGGCCCACACACTGTGTTTCAGAAATCTCATGAAGAGGGACAGAGCAGCCTTAGCCTGCCAAAGCAGGAACCCAGCAAGGGGAGGCGATGAGACACGAATAGACTAAAGAGATGGTTTGGACAGGGGGCAGAAAGCACAGAAAGCAGGCACAAGATAGGAAGTCAAGAAAAATCACTGAGCTGGGATCTCCTGGGATGGAGAGGCTGGTTTGGGTGGTGCTGCGAGGTTGGGGCTGGGCAAGCGGCTTTATCACCACTCTGTGGTACTGCATGTCTTACAGTCGAGCTCCTTCCCGCTGCGAAGTATCCCCCCCCCCCCATCATCCAGTGTGCTGGTGACTGAAGTCTCAGGCAGGCATTTCCTTGGAGTTGCCAAGACCAGCACTGTGATATTTTTAAAAGTGTCACATCCTCCATCCCCGTTTTGATTTGAGTTGCATGTTTAATTAAATTTCCACTTGTAGCCTCAGTAAAAGGAGGGGGTGATGCTCTGAGGAATTGATCCCTTCCTGCAAAGCAAGAATTTCAGTAGCTGCCCTGGTCTGTGGCTTTCTTTGTCCCAGCCTTCTTCTTCTTCTCTTGCCTCTCCTTTCTACCTCTGTTCATCCTCCACTATCCATGGCTCTTCTTTCCCTTCCTCTTCCTCTTCTTTCCCTCTCTTCCTTTCTCTTCCTCTTGCTCCTTCCCCTTCCTCCTGCCTCTTCCTCCTCCTTTCTCCCCTTCTCTTCCTCCTTCTTCTTCCTCTTCCTCCCATTTCTCTTTCTTCCCCTTCCTCCTTCCCCTTTCTCTTCCTCCTTCTCCTTCTCCCTCTTTCTCCTCCCCCTTCCTCCTCTTGGATAACTCTAGCTTGTGTCAAGTTGATAGGAAACTAGCCAGCTTACTTGGTTAAGTGCAGACACCCACATCCTCAGCTTGGTCTGACATAGGCTCATTATGTGTCTTCCTGCAGAGACTTTGTTCTTCCTTCAGCAGTGAAGTGTGATGATAGCCTCATCGTGGGAGTCCCTCATGAACACTGGATGAGATCAGGAGCCAGAGGTGTGGAAAGTGCAGTACAGTTTTCCCTGTGAAGTTGTCCCTTCCAGCCTCTCTATTCTCCCTGCCCTGTCCTTATGCATGGCTCTGTTACTGCAGCACCCCTACCCCCACACTATCGAATTCCTGGTGCTCTCGGATTCTGTTCTCATTCATACCTCCCTCCACCTCCCTCTAACACCACCTCAGTGACACTACGAGATATACACAGATGTGTGTATATGACGCCTCTGATCCAGATCCCCCCTTCCATCCTGAGCCTCAGTCCCATACTTGTGCACCCAGAGCCCCCCTGTTCACTCCCACCTTTCCTGACTGAAGAAGTCCCATTTGCATCAACCTCAGAGCTTTCCCGGCATTCCCAGAGCATTCCAGGAAGTTCCTGCCCCAGGGCCTCTGCACATGCCACATGCCACATGCCTCCTCCCCTCTCTGTCAGATCTGTGTCCCATGTCTACAGTTCCAGGGGACTTTTTCCAGTCACCCTGGCAGAGATTGTCACTGTCCCTCCCAGCCTCCTCACTCTATCTTTCAATGTTTTAGTTCCCTGTTCATTTGCACATTATTTGTGCTTTTAAATTAAAAATTCATATCATATCTTCCCATTATACTCTCTTTTAAAATTTTATGTGTATAGGTGTTTTGCCATATCTGGCCCAGGGAAGCCAGAAGAGGGTGATAGATCCCTAGAACTGAAGTTCCAGATGTTTACAAGCCATTATGTGGGTGCTGATAATCTAACTTGGGTCCTTTGGAAGAGCAGCCAGTACTCCTAAGCACTGGGCATCTCTCTAGTTCCACCTGTAAACCTCCTTACCCTTTCCTTATTCCTGACACACCCTCTGCCATTTACATGTCATTTTATTTTTATCTGTTCCTTCATGCAGAGTTAAAGTTGCCTGCACACATGGGCTGAGGGTTTCTTCCTTGAGCAAGGGCAACTATCCAGTGGCTACACCAATAAGGAACATAACTCCCTGTCTCAGCTCCCTGTAGCTCCTCAGGGAGGGGTGGGGCTCACAAGACCCCACACTTAGTGAGGGAACAGTAATGGAACTTGTCTTGTGCAGAGCTTGTGCAGGTAGCACAAGTTATAAGTTCATGGGTACAACAGCCATATCATGCCCAGAAGTTTCTCACATCCACACAAATCTGCAACACAAACACATACATTCACACAAACCACATACCACATATTCACAGGCACATGACATGTACACACACATACACCCATCACACATATACATTTATGTACATACACACATATACATACACACATGCACACACACTCCATATCTGCATACATATACATCTCTCCACATATGTACATATGTACATGTATAGATATGTGTGCACATAATACATGCACATGAAGTTATATACATGCACATGCAATCACATACATGTCCATACATCTACATCAAATGCATGCACAGAAATGTACACATTTGTACATACACAAATAAGCACAAACACAAATATATGCACAAGCATACATGTACAAACATCCACCTCACATACATACAATATACACATATGCACATACTCATACATATCTGTATACATACATAAGACACCGTACATAGTCATGCAACTACATGCATGTACTCATAATACACATGCACATATGCACACATATACACATACATATACACACATCATACATATATGTATCATTCACACACATAATCCCTGGAAGCTCATGTTATGATGGGCTATAGCATGTTCTTGTTACCTATAATTGTCATCAGCAGAGGAAATGTTAAGGCCAGGAAGGAGTTGTATCCTGCAGTCTGAGATTAAGGGGTTCTTATACTTTTCATGGCCCTGAACTGCCACCAGCGTCTCCCTCTTCTTGCAGCCTTCATCTTGTTCTTGGCATCCACACTTCATCTTGATGTGTTAATATGGCCTTTGTAGCAAATGGGACATGTGACATGGTAGAAACTTGCAGCTTCTTTGCACAGAGATCTTTCTTCGTGTTTCATGGATGAGAGCTGTGAAGCACAGAGGTTGTCTACCTTTCCCAAGGCTACCCAGCTTGGTAAGGAAAGGCTGAGTTTGCTTCAGGGGTCTTCACAGTGGACAAGTGAGGCTTTGCAGTGACTTGTCAACAGACTGCCAGGGAAGGGACAACACCACTTCCTTATTTGGCAACCTAATAAATTATGCACTTAACAGTGGGGTGCCCCAGAAGCATCCCCCTTCTCACTGTGAGTCTGTCACCTACCTAGTCATTAGGCCAGGATAGCTTCAATCCATCTTTGCTTAGACACATTGGCCTCCACTTTCTTACAGCACCAGTTGATACTCCCTGGAAAGAATAAAACCTCCCTTCCCCGCCCTCTCTGTGAGTTTGTGTGTGTTCTATCCATACTGATGGCAAGGAACAGGGGAGTTTAAGGTATCAGGCTTCCACTCGGGCAGGTGGGGCAGGAGACTCACAGGAGCCACGCAGGCCCTGTCCTCCCAGTGTGGACCAATATGGTCAACTTGAAGTGGAAAATGGGAATTTGAAAATTATAGGCAAAGAATGGCAATCGGATTAACTAAAGCAAAAAAAAAAAAAAAAAAAAAAAAATGATAGTTGATTCTTTTTTCTCTTTTTAAGTGTGTGTTTTAAAACCCAACATTTTGCTAAGTAAATCAGTGCCGGGAGCAATTTTACCAGGAAGTAAAAATAAACTCTAGTTTGTATGCACTGTGTAATGTGTTGCAGCTCCTCCTGCACGATTATGGCAAGGGCATGAGCTACAGTGGGAATGGAAGCCAGTTACGCTAAGAATGACTGGGGGAGGGGTGATTCATGGAGATGAAGGATGCAGGATTCAGAGTCCACTGGTCATAGCTGCAACTTACAGCAGATTCTGAAAATGCCCTAAGCCTTGGGTTCTGGACCTTGCCATAGGTTTGTACTGAGGATGAAGTAACAAAGACTGTAAGTATTCAGCACAGTGCCAGGTGCATGACAAACTGTCACTAGTAGCTGGAGTGATGACAATTTTGAAAAATACACAGATTCCCTGAAACTGGAGCTACAGATGGTTGTAAGCTGACACATGTATGTTGAGAATCGAACCTGAGACCACTGGAAGGGCAGCCAGTGCTCTTAACTGCTAAGTCGGCTCTCTTTATGGCTGTTTTCTTGATTTGTGATTGTCATTGGAGGCAAACCCCACTGTGGGTGGTGCCTGCTTTGAATGGGTGGTCCTGGGATGTATATGAAAGGTAGCTGAGCAAGCTTTGGGGAACAAGCCAGGAAGCAGTGTTCTGTTCCTCTATGGTCTCTACTTCAGTGCCTGACTCCAGGTTCCTGCCTTGAATTCTTACCCTGACTTCCATTAGTAATGGATTGTGACCTGGGAGTTGTAAGATGAAATAAACCTTTCCCTCCCCAAGTTTACTTTTGGTCTGTGTTTTATCACGCAATAGAGAAGCAAACTGCAGCTATTTCTCCAACTCCTTACCAGTTCACGGTGAAAACACTCAACATCCTTTCCGGTGCTTGGAAATGCACCACACGCTGTTAGTATACACAGTCATGCAACTCTGCAGAAGCACACAAGAATCCTTGCTCCTGTGTAGCTATGCTGTTTACAGCACTAGATCCTTCACCTATCCCCTTTGCTCTCACCGTGATCCCCACCTGAGCCTGTGCTGACCATCATCCTGCTTTCAGGATCCACACAAGTCACAGATTAGAGCACTCTCTTTGTGTCTGGCTAAATTTGCATTATCTTGTGAAACTTGTTTCATTTGTGTTTTGATGGTAGGAGATATTTCATGTTAAAATTTCAAAATTTTATTTATATTTTGGTTAATTCGGGGGAGGCATGCTATTGCACATGTGTTGAAGTCAGAAAACAATTTGGGAAAATTGATTTCTTTCTTTTCCCTACATGGGTTCTTGGGGATCAAGTCTTTAGACTTGGTGACAAGTGCTTTTACCTACTATGTTATTTTGTTAGCCCATGTTACACTTTATTTATATTTATCCTTTCATCCACCCATGGGTACATGTATGTTCAATGTCTTAACTATTATGAATGATACTGCAATAGATACAGGAACAGATAATTATTTGAAACTTTGGTGAAATTTCTTATTAGTTCCAACGTGTTTGTGTACTATGTGATGTGCGTACATGTGTGCGTGCATGTGTGCACACAGGTAAGTGCATGTGCACATGTGTATCCAGGTGTATTCAGGTGAGGTGTCTTCCCTGATGCTCTCCTTTGACTCGTCGAGGCAGAATTTCTCACTGAAGTTAGGGCTCACTGACCCTGCTACTCCAGCCAGCCAGACTTCTCTGGACACCCTTGTCCCCCCCTCTGGAATGCTGGGTTTATAGTTAGGGATGCCATGCCACTTCAACATTTAAGTGCAGTCTGGAGTCTAAACCCCAGTCCTCACAGTTCAGCAAAACAAAACAAAGCACAAACAACAAACAAACAGCCACCTTACTGAATCATCTTCTCAGCCTGTTACTGTATTTTACTGTGTAGTCCAGGCTGGCTTCAAATTTTAGATCCTTATACCTCACGCAGCCTCCCAAGAACTAAGATTATAGGCTTGTTCTGTGGCCATCTTCCATAACATCTCTCAGATTTTCTACCTGAGATAATGTCATGAAATAAAGGAAATTTCATTTCTTCCTGTTGTATTTAGACGCATTTTATTTCTTTTTCTTACCTAGTTGCTTAGGCTAGGACTTCGAATATAGCCTCAGAGGGAAGTGTTGAGAACATACATCCTTGTCAGCTTCTGGACCTTAGAGGGATGGATTTTAGCTCTCAGTGTGACGATAGGTGCAAGACATTATGTCCTTCATGCTGAAGATTAAGTTGTGATACAATGGGATGTTTCCTTCTGTCCTTATTTTGTTGCAGCTGGGGTTTTTTTTTTTTTAAATGCTTTGGATTTATTGAGCAAATCATATGAATTTTATCACTCAGTTAATATTGTATACTACATTTAGGATCAAGGGAAGGGAAAGGAAGAGCGGGGATGATGGAACAAAAAGAGGGTGTGGGAGGCTGGACAGAAGGCCAGGAGGGCGGGATTACCTAAGAGGCTAAGGAGTTTTCTAAGCACTCAGTTACCTGGTGATGTCTGACACGGCAGGGGCCAAGCTGATGAGAGCACACCACATGGGAAAGTTCCTTAGTCTTGAATCCAAGGGTCTAGGAGTGAGTTCATTTTACCTGCTTCCTGGGGACAGAACTTTACAGTGTGTGTGCTGCTCACACTGTTTCCTGGTTCTTCTGTTCCCTCTCCCTATTTCTCTGTCATTACCTCGTTCTTCCTTGTCTGTCTCTACGAGCACATCTGTTATTCCTCTACTTTTAGTTCATTGTCCTTCATTTTGTGTCCCCTTTTGTCTTTCATCCATTCCTCTCTTGAAGCTTCCCACCTCATTTCTTCCCCACCAAGCCAGATGAGGGACATAGAGCGCAGCCTATAACCAGGACAGCTCTCAGAGAACATGGCAGGAGTGGGCCTGCTCCCTGCCCAAATTAGGCTTAGGGCTACTCAACTCCATTGAGACAAAGGCTGCATCGAGATAGAGCCAGTTTCCCCAACCAGAGAACTGGCTTCTCAGAAATCACCAGCAGTAGGCTAATCTAGTTGATTCCCAGCCCCCTGCTGCAACACTTCTTCCCTTGTCTTCCTTTTTCCTCCCCTCCCCACTGACTTGAGCTATATAATCTAGAATTCTCTAATTTCAACAGTCTCCCAGGTAGTTTATGCCACCCATAGCCATATTCACTGCCGCCAGAGACCCTACTCTCCAGCTCTCCCACATCCTGAGACCCTTGTTCACAAAGGCCAATCAGCGGACAAGGACTCACACCCATCTTTTCTTTTATGGCTCTCCTTTCCCTTTCTTCCCTGTCTCTTCCCCTCCTCCATCTTCTTTGTCTCTTATGCCCTGTCCCCCTTTCTTCGTCTCTCCTCATCTATTCTCCTCTTTTCCCTGTCTCTCCCCCTCCCTTTCTCCACCTTCCTTCTCCTTTCACCTTTTCTTTGATTTGACATTGCATTCTTCTCTGGCTTCCTATGTGTGTTTTGTAAGGTGGGGATTAGAGGAAAATCTGATTTCCACAGTTGGTGCCTGGGAAGTCCCAGTTGGAGCATGTCCTGGAAAGTGGTGACACAGCTTATCCCCTGGGGAATCCCAAGAAGCACAGCCCAGTAGGATTTCAGCTTCCTGTTTGTGCATCATGGAGGTTTTAGGAGCCCAAGAACCTTCAGGCTCCTTGCCCTATAGTACAATACCAGGCTGGTCATTCTTTTCTAGACTTTGACATGCATATAATCTGCTCAACGATCTGGTTAAACCGCAGGTTCTGATTCAACATACTCAAGGTGTAACCTCTTACTCTCCATTTCCAACATTCTCCCAGGCACTGCTGATGGTGCGGACTTCTCAGGGCTAAGATGTAGTGCGAGGGAGACCCTTAAGGGTCCATGTGTTGGAAGTTCTGTCCCTAGAGAGGCAATGTTGGGAAGTGATGGACCTGACTGGAAGGGACTAGGATTTTTCTCTTGGGACCTGGGTTAGTTCCTGAGGGGTCAGGTTGCCATGGAAGGTAAGTGGTTCCTGTCTCCTTTCATGGTTGGTCTCCCATGAGCTTCCATTCCCATCCTGCTGTCTTTCATTAGGTCCTTGCTAGAGCTGAGTGAATTCTGGTGTCATGCTCTGTGTTCCTGGAATTGTTAGCTTTCCTTGCAAGCAGATCCACATATTTTGTTATGGTAACAGGAACACACTAATTCAGGGTCCGTGGACCACACGTTGGGTGCCAGGGGTGCTGTTCATGCTGTCTCTTAGAATGTTCCTCTGCCTTGACGTCTTCTCACTTCTCCCTAGCAAATGGAGTGCAATTATGTTGTACTCCTAGAAAACCTGCAGAACCCTGTAGTATTTCTCCTCACCTGAGATTCTTATAACCATAATGTCTGCCTTTCTTGTCTGACTCTCTTCCATTAGACTAATGTCATTCTAAAGATTGCCATAGAATGAAAAAAGAAAGAAAGAAAGAAAGAAAGAAAGAAAGAAAGAAAGAAAGAAAGAAAGAAAGAAAGAAAGAAAGGAGAGAAAGAAGGAAAGAAAGGAAGAAAACAACCAGGCTAGTTGACTATGTTAAGACCATAACAGTGCCCTTCCTAAATGTAGCCATTGGAAAGGATTAATATAGTTCTTTTGGAACTGGGTTAGTTCCCGAGAGATCAGGTTACAATAAAGAATATGAGCCTACCTCTGGTAGTTATTATGCTGCATATTAAAAATAGCCAAAACCTAGAAACAACCTGAGTGTCCACTGACAGACAAGAGGGTACCCACACTCTGGTATATCCATACAATGGAATACTTTGCCTTAAAGAAGATGGAAAGTCTAAGACCTGTAACAACATTAATGAACCTAGGGACATGTTATGTGGAACGAGACAGGCAAATAGGGAAATATACTGTATGATTCTATTTACATGACATATAGAAGAGAGTCAGTTCATAGACACAGAAGGAAAAATAGTGGTTGCTGGGGCCGAGGGCAAGGCAATAGTGTATAGTAATGACTAAAGAATTAAAGGCCCCAGGTTTTTTTTTTTTTTAAAGATTTCATTTTATTTTTAACTGCATATATATATATATATATATAGTATGTGCATAGGTATTATGTGCATAGGTATCCAAAGAGTTCAGGAGAGTATTAAATTTCCCAGAGATGGAGATGGAAGCAGTTGTGAGCCCCTGGGGTGGGTGCTGGGAACCAAACTCTGGTGCACTGTAAAAAAATTCTGTAAAGAACTTCTTCAGTTTTGTATGTAAACTGTTGTGGAGGTAGATAGCAGTTATAGTTACACATTGTAAATGTGTATAAAAGTATCACTGTAAATGTAAAGATGGCAAAAATTGTCAATGTAATTGAGTTTATTTTACCACAATAAGACTTGCAGAAAAGCTAGCATTGCCCTTCTGGCCCTAGGTCAGCATTGCCTGACCTTGTCTATCTAGCATGGATGCCCTGCAATGGAACGAAACGATGCCTGGATGGATCCCATATGTGGAAGACTTAAAATTTTTATTAGATGTATTAGTTGTTGCTGTGACAAAATAACCTGAGGTGAGTCAGGTCTCTGGAGAAAATGCTCATACTGGCTCACAGTAGCAGAGGCTTCACCCTACGAATGATTGGCCCCAGCACTTTGGGAATAAACATTGTGGAAGAGAGAGTGATACAAAAACTGCTCACCTTGTGATGTGAAGAGATGTGGCCAGTATCTCAACACACCACTGAGCTACCTCTCCCAGCCTAGCCCTACTGACTGACTAAGGTTTCCATCCCCTCCCAGTACCACTAGCCAGGGACCACACCTTGACTATGTAAGCCATTGGGGGATGCTTCAGATCCAGAATATGGCCTTATCCCACAGACAAGCAAGGGTTAGGAGTGTCTTTCTCTGTTTTCCATAGTCTCATCTGTGGAACATCTGTGCCCAGGACAGGTGTGCACAAGAAGTTGGTTCTCTCATGTTAACTCAGTTTTGGCAAATGCCTATTCATATTCAAATGTCCCCAGGGTTGTTTGTCTCCTCTTTCTGGGACTCTTTCCCCTCCTCCTCCTGCCTTGATTTGGCTCAGAAAGAAATTCAGGTGTTCCAAGGTGAAACATCACCTCTGTTTCCACACCTGCTCTTCTTTCAGTGTAGGGATCTGACAGTTGAATGTCCGGGGACTCCCCTGATGTTCTCTGGTCATTCTTCTGATGGCTGCCTCTGAATCATTTGTTATGGCCTTAAAAATACCCTGACTCCACAATAGCCTCATTGAAAGTCAGGTTTCTTCTGGCCTATCCAGTTTTGCAGCGACTGCAGGCATGGGAGGAGGGGCATCATTTCAACAGCACAGCTATGCCTGGGCCACATTATCATAATCTACATCAGGGCCAGTGAACTGCAACCCGCACACCAAGCCTTTTTGCCAAGCCTTTCCGGCACTTAATTCTGCAGCTAAGGTGGAGTAGGAGCTGTCCCCAAGGGCTTGCACATTCTTTGTACTAGAGCAGCAGAGTCACAGTTGTGCTTGTGACTACACAATTCTTAAGGTCCAAATGTCTGTAACCTGGCCCTTTGTGGTAGACTTTGCTGACCAGTGGCTTTGTGGTGGAGTGTAATGCTGTATGGGGCGTGGCTTGTGTGGCTCTATGAGACATCTTGCGCTGCACTGGTCACCCTGCAGCTGTGGCTACCTGAGCACTGCCATCCCACAGCATAAGGATACACTGTAAGGAAGCTGCCTCTTGGATTTTAACTTTCTCTCAAACTGTTTGGGTTCTTCCTTCAAAATTTTCTCTCCTTTTTCCAGCTGTATCTTAGCTGTCTTATAGTCTGTACCGTATTTGACGCTCAGACCCCCCCGCCCCCCCCCCGCTTGCTTTAAATTGTTTGCAGAGTTGGAAGCACGGCCTCTTTTCTGTCAACAAAAAGTCTAAATTAGGACTCCTCCCACCGTCTAGTCTCCACCTCCTAATGGTTTAATAGCTTCCCCAAATAATGCCACCGGCTGGAGAGCAGCGCTCAAAACAGGAGCCTGTTGGTGACATTTTAAACTCAAACCATAGCCAGCTAAAAGGCACGGGTAGGTATGACATCATCCAGATGTGTCCAAGCTGCTATGAAGCTCCAGGTGGCTCAGGTTACGGCCAAAGGTCTCACCTTTCCTTCAGTTGACATTCAGATGCTCATTTGGTAATAGCCTCTTTTGCTCACCTCTAAAGCAACCGGTCCCACAACATATGTCTCTCTTTGAAATTCATCTCTCTTTAGACTCCTAATTTCCATTCTTGCTTCCCAGAGGCAGAGCCAGCAGGTGTCTCCACATGGTTTCTTGATTCTCCAGCTGGGATGTATAATGGATTCTGGGAGGCCACTTCCATTCCGACTGCTTCTTTACCTTCTGTTGAGTCACCATGAGTGGACAGGCAGTCACCATGAGTGGACAAGCAGGACATTTCCCTGAGCATGTGGATGCCAACACCCCCTCACCCCACCCCCTCACCCCCATACACACACTGGATCCTGCTTGCCAGAGAGAACAGGGTTACTCTCTGTGGGTGGCACTGCCTATGCTGGGCTTGACCCTAGAAGGCCAAACTTAAACACTGAACTCAACCATCTGAGCCTCCTCCAGGAAACAGGTTGAACAAATCTCTTTTCCATCTCTGGCCTCATGAATATTCATAAGTAAAACAACTCTAAGCTGGAGATAATGATTCATGCAGGAAGCACCATTTTGAACATTATTATCTGGGAGTGACAAATGAATTTCTAATTTAACATGTGTATTGCACAAATAGATCACAAGAAGTTGAAAGGCAGAAGCATCTTTGAGAGTCATGACACTGCTGTGTATCCTAGCATAAAATGACAGAGGACGGAGCACGCCTCCCACTGGTGGCTATGCACAGAAGTTTCCTTCAAAGCAGAAGAGAAATGAAAGGGGGTGACATTTCAAACAGTGCTTGAGTTCACAAAAGAAGCCAATTATAATGACCGGGATTAAAAGAACAATAGCAAAAACAAAGAGCCAGTCGGTAGCAAAAGCGACCCCATTGGATTGAGTTATTACTGTAGGATGAACAGAATCCTCCTTTTCTTCCCCTGCTGACAGCAAAACGGGAGTGGAGGCCAGCTGGGTTCACTGACTGTTCAATAAGAATCAGAGGGCAATCACCACAAGGCAGCGTTGAGGAGGGGGTGGTGGAATTGATTTCAGCTGCATTTCAAGTTCAGTTTCACGTGGAAATGTTAATTTACAGCGTAGTAATGTGATAGCTACACTGCTAGACTGTGAACCAAAATGGACCACTTCCACCCATCAAATAAGACAGTCAGAGTGGCTACTATCCAGGACCTGTAGCTTCTCGAAAAGCAGGACTGACTCACTTCTCAAAGTTCTAGATACCTCCCACCACTGTTCCCACACAGGTCCATTTTCCTTCCAAATGCTGGAATTAAGTGACCTTTCATTTCCTCCATATAACGAGCCTGTGCTGGCTTGCTTTATCTCAACTTGACACAAGCTGGACTCATCTGAGAGAATGGAGAGTATTCCTCCATAAGACTGGACTGTAGGCAAGCCTGTAGAACATTTTCTTAGTGATGGGTATGGGAGAGCACAGCTCATTGTAGGTGGTACCAGCCCCAGCCTGGTGGTCTTATAAGAAAGCGGGCTAAACAAGCCAGTTAGCATCACCCCTCCATAGACTCTGCATCTGCTCATGGTACCAGGTTTCCACCCAGTTTGAGTTACTGCCTTGGCTTCCCTAAATGGACTGTGATTCAGGATACGTAAGCCAAATAAGCCCTTTCCTCTCCAAGTTGCTTTTGGTCATCATGTTCCATCACAGCAATAGGAGCCCTAAGACAGAGCATTCATCCAAAGCTCACAGAGAACACACTCTTACGGAACCTGAACACCTATACCTTGATGCTCTTCTCTCTCTTCCCTCCTGTCATTTTCCCTCTCCCTCCCCTCCCTGTTGGGGTAATGTTTCTTCACATTGTATGAAGGTGTATCTCTGGATTTTCAATTGTTAATCTGGTACTGGCAGAGAGCTAAGTGCTGGAAGGATTTTGGTATTGTCATTATTATGGCCCACCTCTGGGTTTTGTATTTTGTGAATATTCATCCTTCCTCAGAAGCCTAAAGGCAGTCTAGAGATGTATCAGAGGTTGCCTCACTACTGATTGGTTGTAATAAAGATCTGATGGTTAATAGCTGGTGCAGGAAGTAGGAGGGCAGAACCTCTGGGTAGAGGAGTGACACAGGGAGATGAAAACAGAAATGGGAGAATTGAGAGGGGACATGGAAGGAACAGATGTGAATTGCACCAGAGCAGAGACGTATAGAGCTAGCCACAGGGTGGATCATAGGCCAGATAGTCAGGTGAAGTTAAATGAGCTAGATGAGAGACTGCCTAAGCAAAAGACCTAAGCTTTAAGATATATTAGAAGCCTCTGGGTCTTAGTTATACTATTGGTAGGTCTGAGAAAGTCCGACTATACCATCCCCCTTCTTTCTGGCTCGTTCTCAACTCTATTTACTTCAGCTAACACAGATGTTCATTCATTCCTTATGACTGTTACTCTTCCTTGTCAACTTGGATTTACAATCACTAAGACTGGTGAGCCTTTGGCCTCTCAGGTCATTTCAATTAATTCTCATTGAGTGGAGAGGGTCCATCCTTAATGTGGGCAGCACCATCCCATATGCCTGGAATGCAGGTGAAATAGAAGGGGGTAAAGGAGATTCTGCCATCTCAGCACCCTTTCCTCTGATTCCTGGTACCCATGAAATAAGCAGCTTTCTTCTACCACACATTGCCACCACTGTGATGTTCTGGCCAAGTGTATGGGACCAAGCAACTATGAACAGATTCATTAAACCTCAATCAAATATAAATGTCCTCATCTAAGTTGTCTATGTCAGGCACTTTGGTCACAGCAAGAAAAAGCAAACTAACACACTTGCTATTTCCTCCAAGATAACCACCCCATCTTGAAGATAAGCTCTTTTAAGACATATGATGTTCAAAGGCCAACTGAAAAATCTAAGCCTGTAGGGAAAGTGGATAAACTCAGGAAATAAACAATAGAAAAGTTTCAGGAAATCCCTGAAACTGATCAGATACACTATGTCCCTTTCTTCCCAAACTTTACATAAGCTGAAAAGACTGCTCAGAGATTCAGAGATACTCTTAGATAAGCTGAACTGCCTGGAAAGAGGCTCAGACCTGGAAGGAGGCACCCTGAAGAAACAGAAACCAACCTACCTGAAAAGGAATTCTTTTCTTTCTTTGTTTCTTTCTTTCTTTCTTTCTTTCTTTCTTTCTTTCTTTCTTTCTTTCTTTCTTTCTTCCTGTTTTTCAAGACAGGGTTTCTCTGTATAGCCCTGGCTGTCTTGGAACTCACACTGTAGACCAGGCTGGCCTCGAACTCAGAAATCCGCCTGCCTCTGCCTCCCGAGTGCTGGGATTAAAGGCCTGCGCCACCAGGCCCGGCTTGAAAAGGCATTCTTTAACCTGTTGATTTGCCTGCAGGTTGTGCAATGTGCTTCACATTTCCAGTTTTCATGAGCTGTCACTCATGTTGGGGTAGGACTTGGTGATGCAGCTGCTTTTGAGTCATATCTGCTCTTATAAGTTATCCTTCAACTATATTCCTGTAAGTAACTCCAATAAATCTCGGTGGTTCACCAAGCTGGACTTTAGTGGTCTTCTTCTGTCCTCAGTTTCCTACTTGAGGTGAGCAGGCATTTATTTGTATCTTTCTACAAATAGTCATATAACAGACACCCTTTGATTTAGGCCGAGGGCTTGCCTTGCTAAATCCCTATACACTGAAAATATCATAAATTAAATAAGCAACACACATAACTTTTCAAACATTCTTGCTTAGCAGTGCACTGCATGGTTAGAAGATAGTTGTTGACCTTATAATTGCTTGGCTGTCAGGGAGCCAAGGCTGGATTCCAGTTCTAAAGGGTATTTCCACTGAATGTGTATCAGTTTTACATTATCAAAAGCTGGAAACTTGTAAATAGAAGCATTGTAAGTGAGGACCATCTGCAATGTGCCTGTGAATGTTTGCCTGTGAAAGTACAAGGTGCTATGACAACACATGTCCTTTATCTTATTAAGGTTTTACACCTGATGATAAGTCAGCATACCTTTTTATTAGTGTGGTTAAATGGTGGCCTTAAGCAGCAATGGAGAGGAAGGAGTCGTTTTGGCTCATGGTTTCAAAAGTGTTAATACACTGTTGCTTAGCCCAAAGCCGAAAACCATAGCAGGAATGTATAGCAAAGGTTCCACCTCATGGAAGACAGGAATCAGAAAAAAGGGACCCGAGGGCCTTTCCATTCCCATTCTGTGTTGACGAATTGCCTACCTTTGTCAGGTGTCACCTTCCAGAGTTTCTGTATTATCTCAAGTTAGCATCACAGTGAGGAACCAAGCCTTCAAACCCATGGAAGAACATTGTATGTTCAAACCATAACAAACCACAGGCATGCGACTGTTTCTCTGAGGTTATTATAGTTTAATGCAGGCAGAAAAAATGATGAGAACCAGATTTGTTGGGGAAGGATATCTTTTTAAAGATGCTTGGCCAAATCTCAACAAGTACAACTTTGATCAAGGATATACCGTAGAATTGAACCACTGAGTTCCATAACCTCCCTCATGGAACACAGTGTTGACTGGGCCCAGAGAATGTGTGTGGGACTCACATCCTTGTGATATCATGGTTCTGGAACAACTGAAGCTAAAACCCCAAACTTGTCCAGGTAAAAGGCTTTAGGCTGTCTGTCAAGAGTCTCTGCTCTGATTATCTAAGGAAGTTGCGGAGGCTGAAGGTGCGCTGGTTCTGTGATTAGCAAGAGTGAGTCCTGTCAGTCCTACTTAAGCTGTGAACAAAGCTATGGTAGAAGCACAAACACAGTGATCCTTCCTAGGACAGTTGCAGGGCTGTGAGCAGAGGAAAGGGGAAAAATATTGATGAGGCAAAACCAACAGATGGCCACCGGAGAAGGCTCCCTGCTTCCCATCTTCTCTGGGTTCTTTGTGCAACACACAGAGAGGAGAAGCATGTAATCAAAGCTAAGAAGTATGCTACCTTTCCATTACTGTGACAAAATATTTAAGAAAGACATTTTAAAAACTGAAACATTTATTTTGGCTGATGATTTTGAGATTTCTATCTGCGGCTGTCTGGATCTGTTTATTTTGAACCTGTGAGAGGCAGAATATCACTGCCACAGTCTGCTTTTCTGGATTAAACACTGACCACAAATAACTTGGGAAAGGAAAGGGTTCCTTTTGTCTGATAGATTATCATCCACCATCAAGGGAAGATAAGGGAGAGACTTTGGAGCAGAGACTACTGGGTAATACTATCTACCGGCTTGTCCTCTCTGGCTTGCTCTTGCTTTCTTTTTTGGCCCAAGTCCACCTGCTAAGAGGTGGCACTGTCCTCAGTGGGCTGGGCCTGCTCACATTAATCAGCAATCAATAAACTGCCCCCATAGATGTGCTCACAGGCTCACAGTATGATGGAGGCAATTTGTCAACTGAGTTTCCCTCTTCCCCGGTGACTTTGCAACAAATTGACAAAATACCAGGCAGCACAGTCATGGTGGAGAATGCATGGTAAAGAAAACTGAGCACCCCATGGAAGTCATAAAGGAAAGAGAGAGTGAAAAGAGAGGGACTTGGAATAATAGGTACATTTTAAGATTTTAAAACATTTTTAATTACTATGTTAATGTCTTGTGTCTGTGAGTGGATGCACACACATGAGTGTAGGCACCATGGAGGTCAGAGGAAAGCTGCTTGGAGCAGGTGGTTGTGAGCTGCCCAACATAGGTGCTGGGAATTGAACTTAGGTCTTGTGCAAGAGCAGCAAATGCTCTTAACTACTGAACTATCCCGCCAGCTCTGAATTGTGCCTTCTGAAGGCATACCCCAGTGAGTGATCTACTAACCTAATTTCTCTAAATAGACCACTCTTCCTAATAGTCTATTCTGCTATTAACTCATTATTAATTAACCCATTGATAAAGTTGACAAATTTATGATCCCATCTTCTTTCAACACTACTACCAACTGTAGACCAAACCTTCAGTGCACGAACATTTTTGCAGAGAATGATGGGTTTCATATTTATACCATGAGAGAAGATGGGAAACGTTTGCTTAGGAACAGAAACACAGAATTCATGAAGAATCAGCGTGATTTAGTCTGATTCCCAAATCTATAATACACAGAGCTGTGATCTTCCACTTATTTTGCAGGTTCCTAGGACTTGGGGGTGCTCTTCAGGACCTTTCCTAGGGTCCAGGAGTTCATACTCTGCCCTGGATTTTACCAGATCATCATCCTCTCTTCCACAGTTCTGCTTGTGATTTTGGTAGGCATGCTGAACCCTAATACAACTTTGAGAATAAAGGCTCATGTTCACTTCCATCTGACAGGTCCATGGAGCAGTGCCTGACATACAGCAACCACTTAACAACTACGGAACTGCCAGGTATCTGAAAATGCTGATTGAACACTGGGAAAAGACTAAAAAACTATGGTTTACAAAAGCTCAAATCCAGGATGGGGACAAATACAGAATTGATTACATCCTTCATCATAGAGTGATGGTAGGCTGTCTTTTAAACATGATTATTTTTATTTATGAGTGTGTGTGTGTGTGTGTGTGTGTGTGTGTGTGTGTGTGTGTGTAGATGCCCATGGAAGCCAGATGAAGGTGTTGAATACCCTGGAGCTGGAGTTACAGGTTGTTGTGCACCACCCAGCTCAGGTGCTGGAAAGGAAATTCAAGTCTTCAGCAGGAGCACCAGGTACTCCTAAATGCTGAGCCATCTCTTCAATCCAAGACTAAGTCATGCATACAACATCAACTGACTATTTCCACTCCCTTCTTAGCTGTGACAAAACTCTGAACAGGCTAAGAGTTTGTGATGGACCACTGGTTAATAATATTACTCTGAGCATCCATCAAGGGGAGCTATACATGCATTAGCTCATTTGACTCTCATAATGGCCCCAAGAGGTGGATGCTATAATTACTGTGCTCGTTTCACAGGCTGAAAGAGATTAAGGCACTTGGCCAAGGTCACAGGCCTCTAATAGGACCAGTCCAGGGTATAAATTCTGCTTGTCTGAGTCCAAGGTTCCAGTCCACAAGCACTCTGCTATTTGCTTACTACAGGAGAGTGCACCAGTATTAATTCTGCAAAAACACCTTAAGGACGAGAATTCTAGCAATAGAGCCAGAGCAGCGGAGCCTCTGAGATGCTCACAATGAAGATGACGGAGGGATGAGTGGGGAGCTTTTGTAGAATCTGTTGTCAAGGAGAGTGAAAGAGATGCTCCAGGAAGCTAGAAGCCTCTTTAGATCTCTGAGCATCGTTGTTAAAGACAGAGATTGGATTTATTTGGGGAGAAAACTAGAAATATCATGTGTGTTCCAAGCTGACAGGTTTCCAAGCAATATGAACGTTAAACTTTTTGGAACTGCATTCTCACATGCTAGTTTGTGTGAGCTTGTGAGCACACACCCTTGCACAAGTATTTGCATTCAGCACATCTAGGGTGATGTTTGCCATTTGCATTTCGAACAAGCTCTGAGTTGAGGACTCTGCTGTGGCTTGGCTGCCTCATGCTTTGAGCAACAGTGTCCTAGAACAGGGGTTAAGGGCTATTTTCTTGGGCCAAGGGAAATGGCTCGGTGCTTAAAGCACTTGCCACACAAGAGCACCGTAGTTTGGGTTTCCAGGATGCATATAAATACCATGAGGTTATGGTGACCTCCCTAGAATTCCATCCTTGTAGGGGAGAAACAGGGGATCTCCTAGCGAGCTGGTTGGGGATACTATCCAGGTTTGATTGACAGATCCTGCCTCAATGAAGAAGGTGGAAGAGCAACTTAGGAATATTCCCATCATCAACACCGGGCCATTACATGCACACACAAATGCATCCACATTGTTCAAACATGCACACATATCACACACATGGAAAGAAGTAATGTTTTCTGTAGAGAAGTCTATAGTGGCTAGTCTAGGCTTTCATGACTGTGCCTTTACAGTGCAGAAGCCGAAGATGATTGATACAATGTAGATGAACGAATAGGTGTTACAATACATCAGGCAGTCCAGCCCTTCTACTTCAGTTGGAGTTCTTAGTTGCCCCCAGTAGACATCACTGACTAGTCTGACAATGGAAGGGAATATTTCAGTGCTTTGCCATGGCAGAACACCATCTGATCATTATTGGTTCTTTAAGAAGGTCCAAGACCCGTTTCTGTCAAGTTGTCCCTGATGGCCATCCTTCAGTTTTGACCTCAGTCAGTAGAAAGCACTAAGAATTGGGCTATGTCTCACTGACCACAGGTTGTTGGCAGCACCTGAGAAGCACCTCTGAAGCTGGGTCATGTATGTGTATGTGTAAGTTGACAGAGGTAAAGAATGGTAGCAAGGGATTTACACAGAGGGAGCTCCATCTCTTCAGCAAAGTGTACCCCACGAGATCTGCCCTATGTTGGGGGTGATGGGTCTATTGGAGAAGGCTCCAACCTTCCAGCTCAGGTATGAAGTCTAGCGTCAATGGTTGACTCTATTTTAGGGCTAAACTCAAGTTGCCAGGATCCAGGAAAACCCTTATTCTCAAGGAGCAGGGCTGAGTCCCGGGTTGTAGCGCCTAAGTACTCTGCCATTTTCTTACCATAGGAGGATTTAGTGTTGACCCTGCAAGACCATCTTACAGTTCAGAGGTTAGTCAACAGGCTGATAAAGCATCCGAGATGCCCATGGTAGACGTGACAGAGACAAGCAAGTCTTATTTATTTTGTAGAACATGATGCTAGTGGGCATCATAACACCCCAGTGAAGAGAGGCTCAACATTGGTTTCTTGGCCAAGATCTGGGACCTGTTTCATGAGGGAACCAAAAGTTTTCTTTCCAGTGAACATCCTGGGTTGGTCTTGATCTATTCTCTCTCTCTCTCTCTCTCTCTCTCTCTCTCTCTCTCTCTCTCTCTCTCACACACACACACACACACACACACACACACACAGATTCCTATTGAGCTGTATTGCTTGCACATACCCATAGACTCTGTAGAGGACCTGGCTTCCAGTTGATGTGTAGAAGCTATGCTATAGTTTGTAAAATGGACCCTGGGCATGGGACTGTGAAGTCAGGGGCTCCACACCTTTGGGGAGTCTGGAAAATGTGCATTCCTTGTGTCCCTCAACTGTGGCAAGCAACTTCCATTTCATTGATAGGTAGAGCCTGACTCACATACTTCTCTCTCTGTGCAAAGGCTGATGGGAAAGAGTTTCAAGCTTCGGATATAATATGGGGGGGGGGGGTGATCCCAACTAATGAGCTCCCAACTCAAGGAGCAAAGGCATGAAAATGAATTCCAAATGCTCACTAGACCTCTGAAGAGAGAGTTTTGATGTCAAGTTCAATACATCTAGAAGTCAAGTCCAATCTCTCTTCCTTTTCTCCCCTTCAGCCATTGGATGCTGGAGCTCTGAAATGAGGCTCTCACGCTTGTACAGCCGGCACTTTGCCCACGGAGCCATTTGTCTGGGCCCCAATCTAATGGTTCACTTCTTACTCTTCCCCAGGCCTTCAGAAAGAGTTCAGTTTGTTAGTTAAAAGGGACCTCATTTGTTAGCAATGAAAAATGTGTTTTCCCCTTTCCTAGAGAGGAGGAGCCTTTGGTGTCTCCAAAGCTCATGACAAGAAGCAAAAGTTTTAAAAACTGTGAAGCTATGTGAGTAGAACAGTCCAGTTAAGACCCTGAGTGCAGTCAGGGCACCCAGGAGTCCAAACTGAAAACTGACGAACCGAACCTCAGTGAGGTAGCTTCCTAGTTTTTAGGCTTGTGGCAACGTGAAATTTCCTTTCACGGAAGTGTTGAGGCCTTTGTCTGGGTCCACCAGGCTGACAGAATAAGGATGGCACTGTTGGGTGTGGAGATAGAGAAACATATCCGACAGACTGCACGTGCCCTGTTAGCTATGCTTGAATACTTCCAGTATGCGATATCAGCTTGTGGGGGAAGAAGTGTGAGGCCGAACATTCCAACACGCGCAAGTGTGTACGTGTCTGATGGAGGAGGTACCGACTGAGTTTGCGAACATAGCTGCCTTTTATCCCTAATCTAGCCCAAACAACTTTAGCAATTGTTAGAGACACTGAAACTGCTAGAGGGAAGTTGGGGAGTACTCGAGTATTTTCTCTGACTCTTACTTAAACATTGGCAACTTTTCTGAGCCTGTAAATATTATTGGGGTCCAGCCATTTCTCTTTGTAGTCTATGAAAATTAACTCAGTCCACAGGGGCTGCAGTCACTGCCAAAGCCCCCAAGTGTGGGTTCTTCCTCCACACTGACAAAAATAACAGTTAATTAGGCTGCAACACCCAAAGGAAAGTGAACTCACACCACCAATCATAGAGCGGCATGCAAAGTGTTGCCATGGCAACTGGCATTTACAGCTCTTCCATTTTAATGTATCAAGGGCTGAGGATAATTTCCCAGTGAGAATACAGGAGGGTGGGGGTACCCCCTTCCTTCTTTCTGCCAGTCTGTAACCAGCACAGGACCTCCATTCTTGTGGCAACAGGTTTAAAGGAAAGAAGAGGAGCCACGAAAGAATCAAACACCTGGCATGGAGCTCTTGGGATGCTCCCAGGCCGTGGAAGACTCAGGGAGGACAGCACACGTTCTTAGACTCAGCACCACAGCACTGTTGGCACATAGGAGCTGTAAGCCATGGCTTCGCTTTCAGATGAACTTTGTTTTCATAGAAATCCTCCCTGTCTTCTTGGCTTTTACTGCACACTCTGTTCTCAGCCCCTAATAGTCATCATCTTATTCACTCTTCATGACTAAATGGGAAGTGATTGTAATTCTCCATTATAAACGGAGATTAGGAGAGGTGAGATACCCTAACCATATATATAGTCTGGGGGCAGAGCCTAGATTCTCCATGTAAGTTTCCACATCCCTTGTGCTGTCTATCTTCTCTGTATATCAGCTCATACGCTATGTAAATCGGGGTAGATATACTTGCTACCATTACTACCAGTTAGCTGTGGCTGCATAACAAATGGCACAACATCCCAATGGCATGTAAAGCATGCCCTCAGACAGATTGGAGCTCTATTCTTATATGTTCATGCCCAGCATCAGGAAGAAACATCTAGCCAAAGGAAGCTGTTCCCCTGGTGATGGCCGAGAGTCATCATAGAAGATACCCAATCACAAAAGTGCATTTCAAGTCCTCCTGGGTCACATCTAATTTCCTATTGGACAAAGCAAGTCAAGTGGTCGAGTTCAAATTCAAGAGCAGAGAAGGATGCTCCAAATTTTCTTGCTGTGATTTCAAACTTTTATGGCAAGACTAAGGAGACAAAGAGATGAAGAGCAGCATGAATACACATGAGCAGTACCTCTGTAGTAGTATATAGAATCCTTGGGTAGATGCCCAAGAGAGGTGTAGCTCTGTTATGTGGTAGATTTATTTTTGGCTCTTTTGTCACTCCTCCACGCTGATGTCCACAGTGGCTGCACCAGGTGGCACTCCCACCTGCAATGAATAAGTGTTCCCCTCACCCACATTCACATGAGATTTATTTTTTAAATTTTTTAAATTTTTAAATTTTTTTTTCATTTTATTTTGTATTTTAGCCATTTTGACTGTGGGCAGATGAAATTTCAAAGCAGTTTTAATTTTAATTTTCCTGATGGCTAGAGGGTTTTTTTTTTTTTTTTACTTTTTTTATTTTTTATTAGATAGTTTCTTTATTTACATTTCAAATGTTATCCCCTTTCCAAGTTTCCCCTCCAAAAATCCCCTCTCCCCTACCCCTCTCCCTGCTCCCCAACCCACCCACTCCTACTTCCTGGGCCTGATATCTGAGAATGTTCTTTAGATATCTTTGTTTTATCTTTTGAGAACTCTCTGTTTAGTTTCATGCCCCATTTTTTAACTGGGTCATTTACTTTCTTTTAGCTCTTTATGTAATTTTTAGTTCTTTATGAAATCTAGATACTAACCCCTTGTTAGATGACTAGCTGGTAAAGACGTTTCCCATTTTAATGCGTCCTCCACAGAACTGATGCAACCTGTGACCCTAGAGAGAACCTCCTATGTCTCTCTGTTAGAGAACATGCATTAAGCCAACTCTTAATGACTTAGCATAATACCCATAGATCAGTGCAGCTCTCAACCGTCATCAGAGATGCATTTATTTGAAGTAGATGGTGATTAACATAGAGACCCACAATTGATAAAGGTGCAGAGAATAAGAAACTATAGAATGCTCAGACTTAAATGAAACATCTATATCACATTTCTTCCTCCAAAGGCTCAGGGATCATTGCAGAAGAGAAACCAGAACAGTGTAAGAGCCAGAGGCAGTAGATGATTATATGGAAATAATGTTTTCTGGGGCACAGCCCAGAAGTTGTATGACATATGAACTCATAGCAGTTGAACGGTATGTTCAAGACCTGTGCAAGCTCAAGCCAGACAAAATTCCACTGAGGATTTTGCACCAGGGCTACATCAGTGAAGCAAATACCTACCTTTAAACAGTTCACTGGTCAATATAACTCTCTGTAATAGACACTGGGAAGGCAGAGAGAAATTCAAATATACCTGAACCATTCTACGTTTCTTATGGGAGCCTGTCTCAGAAAGGAGCACACATCACAGTTACCTGGGGAAGCTCGCTAAAACGCCGCCGGTGCTTGGATGACAAACCATAGACTTTAGTTCATTGGTCTTGGGTAGAGCCTAGGAATCTACCTCTGGGACCAGCTCTTGTGTGCATGTTTCTCAGACAATCTGATCCTCAGCCTTCACTTTGAGTCCTTGCTCATACTACATGAGACATAGGATAAAAAGATTATGGTGAGCAGATTCTGGCAGAGCAGCCCTTATTTTTCTCAGTCCTCAGGGAGGCTGAGGCATAAAGATCACAGGTTCAAGGCTAGCTTGGAGTATAAAGTGAATTCAAGGTCTGTAGAAGCAACTTAGGAAGACAATCTCTCAAAATAAAAAGTAAAAAGAAAACCAAGGAGCTAGCTCAGATCTATAGTCCAGCATGTCCAAGCATCTTCTCTCAATTCCCAGTAGGTCTGTGTCTTTCCTAACATCATTTTGGCTTGCTGGACACTGAGCCTTGGTCAAGTTTACAGTGAGTCTCGGCCCAGCTCTAGTTTGGTCAGAAACACAGGGAACTTGATGCCATTAGTGATAAAGACACCACAACCCCTCCATGTCCCACTTGACAGCTAGAGACAGATGGGGACTCTGTGTTCATTTCTGGTTGGGGGTTGGAGTCAGCTTTTGCCCATTGACTCTTCCATGATCCGATCACTGAGTGAGCCTTAGGACTGTCACCTCTGTCTCCATGAGGAAGGTGCTGAATTCTGGTTTTGGCAGTTGAAAACAGAGAGCAGAGTTGCATGTCTCAGCAGTGACTGCAGCACTCCGAGTCAGACCAACAGTCTATCTTTTTATTCTTTCTTACACTTCCGCTACGGTTTAGCTGCTCGTTGGCCTGAGAGCCTTGAGTTACTGCTTAACTTTCTCTTTCCTTGACTTCGAGATGAAGATCACAGAACCAGCCGTCTCTAGAGCTGAGTATTTACAATGTGCCTGGCAGTGTTCAGTGCTTAAAAATCCTGCAGCACAGGAACACCTGCACTTGCCTCTACTCTATCTTTGTTATCAGCTGATAACGGAACCTAAACTCGAGTAGGAATTGCTTGAGACACCTCAAAATAGCACCTATGCTTATCATGTTTTCAAAATCACCGTGGCTTTTTATAATTCTTTTATAATTGCCACCATATCTTGTTATTTAGTAAGTTAATGGGGATGCTCTATTAGCAGGAAAGTATGCAGGGAGCCTTCTGGGATGACCACAGTTTCCATTTTTATATGGGTGCATGTGACAGACCTGTCTTAGCATTTTCTTTCTTATTAAGTTTTTTATTGACTTTTTGTGAATTTCATATCATGCACCCCAATCCCACCCATCTCCCCACCCTCTCTATCTGTCTTCTGCCCTTGCAACCTTCCCCACAAAACAAAACAACAAAGCAGAAACCAATCCCCCATGGGAGCTGCCTTGTGTCATGATGTGTCTGTCCCACAGTATACTCTTTTGCCCAAGCAGCTTTACCTGCAAATGCGCATTGCACCGAGTCATTGGTCTGGTTGGAGGCCTCTGGCTTCTGCTACACTATCAATACTGGATCCTCACTGGGACTCCTCTCAATCCTGATGTTGTTCTGTGTCACGGAGATCTTGTAGCTTTGGTTCTGCAGGACCAGCCCCTTTGCCTGCTCCAGCAGTTCATAAATGAGATAGATGTTGGGGTGGGCCAACTCAAAGCCCTGGATCTGGGCCTGGGTGGTAGCTGAGTTGCAGAGCCCACCAGCGCACCCATGCTTACACCATCAGGATCAGCTTTTCCACACCTAACCACCGGCTTTCCAGCACTGCCTTGGCAAGGGGCTAGGCCATCTCTCTAGAGGTTATACTCTCGAAGCCTGCTTTACTCCACTCATGCCACCAGGGCCAGCTCTACTGTGCTGCCCAAGCAAGGTGTGGGGCTGCTCTCCCAAGTGCTGCCGCTAGCAAGGGGCTGTGCTAGCATTTCATTCCTGGCACCACGGTACAGAGAGAACCCATTGAGGGAAGAAAGACTCACGTTGTGGTTTCAGATCTTTCATCTCCCAATCCTTGGCTCAGCTGATTCTGAGCCCACGCTGACATAGTCTATCAGGGGTTGGAGTGAGTGACAGGGGGAGCTTCATCATCTCCGGGTAGACAAGAAGAGAGAGAGAGCTGAGAGTAAGCGACTCGGGGGGTCAGATAGAACCTTGAAAGCTATAGCTCCAGTGTCCTAATTCCTTCATCCAGGTGCCACCTTCTAAAGTTTCCAGAATAGTGTCACTAAGATCAAACATTCATTGATGAGAGTGTGGGGCAGAATTCATATTCAAACTCCAGTAAGAACCACACCAATTTGCTCAAGTTGTTCAGCATAGTTTAGAATGATGACTTCCAAAGTAAGTATATTTTACTTCAAAAATAGTGAAGCAGAGATGGAAAGTGTATGAGATTTTAATGGAGCTAGAGGGGCAGAGTCATGATTGGTGCACGGATTTCATTCTGCTGTTCTGATTACTCTGGATGTGTTTGAAATTTTCCACAATGAAACACATGTGAAAAGAACCTCATGCCTTAGCCACAGTTGAAAACATTATGACAATGAGGGCATTTGTGGCACAGGCACATTATCCCAGCATCTGGGAAGCTAACACAAGAGGATCAAGAGTTCAAGACCAGCCTGGGCTACCTAATGAAACCTCATGTCAAAAAAAATTATGGTGACTGTAGTTTGATATAGTTAGTTTCTCTTTCATTACTATGCATCCTTTTATTCATGCATCTAGATAAACACTTACGAATAGATGGTGTCCACAGGCATAGCAAGATAGCTGACACTAAATATTTAAGATCCTCCTGTTATTTATACTTCCTCTGGCATGAGATGCCAAGACACCTTTGAATTATAGCCTGCATATCTGTAGAGAGGTTTACAGTTTCGAAAGACCCTCCTTCCCTGGTCACATTTCATCAGCACAGCAGTGAGGATTCGCTGATGACATCCTCAGAACTGAAGGCTGGCTTCTTAATAGCTCACCTGTGGTAAATGAGACAATTACCAGAAATTGTGATAATTTCTGACTCTGTTCTTACTGTGCAGTGTGAAATGCAGTGAGTGAGGGGTGGTGTGATCTGAAAATACAGTGGTACGGACTCTCTGTTTTTGAAACTGAAAGGCAATTTCTCTTTATATGTATGCTCTACTACCTGTATGAAATGCAAAATATTGAAAGCACTCATTTAGAAACAACTCAGGTATAAGGACAATCTTGAATTATCATGGTGGTTATTTACTTGAGTTTTCTTGGAGTTTTTCATATAAACACATGTTGCCATAAGCTTTCTTTTCAGAACTGTCTTTGCTGTATCACAAAGGCTCTGGGAAGTCATTTAAATCCTCAGCAGTTTTCAATTCCCTGTTGTTCTCATTAACCCTTTCATCCAGTAAGATGGCTCAACCGATGTGGACAGTTGCCGCCCAGTCTTACAATCTGAATTTTATCCTTGGGTCCCACAAGATAGAAAAAAGCCTGACTCCTTCCAGTTATGCCCTGATCTCCACAGGCATGGCAGGGCACGTGTGTCCCACAGTGAAATAAGTAGAACACTTAAAAAGAGCATGTAGTTCCCCTATTATATGTTCACAGTCATCGAGTAAAAGCAGCAGATTATATGCCCACCAACAGAAGGATGGGTTAAAAAATGACCATATGTACAGTGGAATTATATCTAGTTTAAGAATTAAACTACATTGTTTTCAGGAAAATGGGTGGAACTGGAGACCATCATGTTAAGTAAAATAAGCCAGAGTCAGAAAGACAAACACTGTGTTTCCTCTCATGACCAAGAGTAGAAGTGGGGGTGTTTGGAGGGACCAAGGAGATCCACAGAAGAGACAACTGAGAGAGATACTAAAGGTATATATGAGTAAAGACTATATGATGAGTATATTAAAATGATAAACTGAAGCCAAATATTCTGTATGCTAGTTTTGAAAGTTAATAATAAATTATTGAGTGTGTACTTGACCAGTTATTGTATCAAATTCTGGTAGTATAGTATCAAATGAGTTTTTCTGAACAAGGGAAATGTTTTCATACACACACATGTGTGTCTGTGTGTGTCTGCACATGTGTGCATGTTTACTTCAAGAATAATGGTGCTTGGTGAGGAAGGGAGTAGGGATTCTGATGGAACAAGAGGGGCAGAGTCTTGGTGGATCTGGAGTTAGAGCAATGGTTGTACAAATTTAATTAGACTCTTATGTTCATTCTGTGCATGTTTAAACTTTTCTATAGCAGAACATTTGGAAAAGATCTTCATGTATTTATTTAAATTGTGCAAAGCTGGGTATGTCACACACCTGTGCCTTTCGACTTTGATGCCATGGATTGATCTAAATTCTACATATGAGAGAAAGCGCAGACAATTGTAGTAAACATTAACAGGATGAAGAGATGAGTGGATGACTGAGAATGTTTAGAAGGACAAACCCCAGTTCTGGAGGCTCCAGAACTGTGAGCTTCAGGTAATCCTGCAGACAGAGAAGGTGGGCTGATGCAGAGTCAATAGGAAAACAGCAGATGAAAGGCCACCCTGTTGCAGGAAGGCATTGGCACCATGAGATTGTTTGTTTTCTCTAATACAATGTGAAAGTGCTAATGGGGTTAGCCTTTTGTGATGAATGCTAATATGATATGAAAACAAATGCTAATATACAATGTGAAATTGCTAACAAAGGAGAAAATTGCCAATAAAATTCAATGGACCTCACTGATAACATGCTTCCCACACTTCCCTGATCAGTCCAGGGCTGTCTGGCAGCAGAGCAGAAGGGAAACTGAGCTTGCAGATTACTTGGTCATAGGCATTCATGACTTCATACAGAATTACCTCTGTGTGGGAGTGCAGGCACACAGGGACATCTGTGAACACACACACACACATACACACACACACACACACACACACACACA
>NC_034590.1:87398135-87401679 GCF_900095145.1 Mus pahari | reverse complement strand
CTTCTGCTTCCTTAAAAAATAAAACACATTAAAAAATGGAAAAAGACCACATTTTCTCCTTATTCTCCACTTTCTCTTTCTCCAAATATTTTAATTTAGACTATTCTTTTTGTTCCATTGGTTGTTTTTTTTTTTTTTTTTTTTTTTTCTCCAGCAAAAGCTAATAATTGCTTTGGAAATGGACTTTGATTCTGTAGTCGCCTGGTTTACAACAGAAGTTAGAGTAAAAACTCAGGTTAAGTTACTCAAAAATTTGTCATGGATGCTTAATTTTTCCAAGCCTTGTTATCTGCACCCACGAAATGGGAATAAATACTAATGTCAACTGTAATTGAAACTATTAGTCAAAGGACATATGCAGAGAGAAATACTGGAAATGGGTGATTTTTCTTCTCCTTTGAAATATTCTTTAGTAATACTTTGTGGTATTTTTATTGTACTCAATCCTACCGGGCTGGTTGCTTTCTTGTTATAACTAATATGTTCTGACACTTACTTTACTATTTCTAAGTGAAATCTATAGATTATGATTTCCCATACCCACATAATTGCATAAAACGTAATGTAATGACCTCACAGCATTATAAGGGAGAAAGAAAAAGAAGGCAGTTTATATAAAATTACATGCTTTCCAATATGTAAGTGCTGGTTTATGAATATAGAAGTCGTGATGAAGCAGCCGGAACTTGTCCCTGTATCTAGAACCACCATGGATGGAGGGAAGGCTATAGAGGGTGCACTTATGACGCCAGCACGGAGGACAGGAAGACTGGAGGACTTCTGGGCTAGCTAGAAGCCAGTCACGATGAATCAATGAGAGACCCTGTCTCAAAAAAATAAAGTATGGAGTAAACGAGAGAGATACAGGCACTAGTGGACAGTGCATAGCAATGCATATGTGTCCGGACAGATGAGCACATAGACGCACAAACAGAACACACATAAATCATAAGACAATAAGTCAGAGAAAGGCAGCGCTGCTTTGGGAGGGTCTGTGACAAGCTGCAAAGAGCTGGCTTGCACGACTCCCTCTCTTTCAGAGTAAATGCAAGTGGAATATTGGTGCTGACTCCACATAAGAACATTGAAATTGAGCCTTTCAAATGTTTTTTTTTTTTTCTCTTTAACCCACACAGCTTGGGTACATCTCAACTGTCATACTTTGTCTGTCAGAGTCATCAGACAGTCTCTACACACATCCATGCTACTACTAAGAGAGGGTTCATCTCAGACTAAATATTTAATTGCTTCTTGCTTCCTGAGACCACGGTGGATATTGTCTTCTCTTCCCCGAGGCCAACTTCCTTGTATTTTTGCTAATAAACTAATTACCTGCCAGATGGTCGGGGAGAACATCGTCCCGGGAGAAATGATAGCACTGTCACCAATGGCCAAGCTGATCAGGAATGGTTTGGATCAAAGCCAGCCTGCGGTGAGAAGGGAAGGCTTCGCGGCACACAGTCCCAGCTAGGTGAGGCAGGTGTTCCGGGGCACAGGATCTTTACCGTCTTCAGTGGACTCAGGAAGGCTTTTCTGAGATTCACAATCACACAATAAGTCTCCTTCAGAGCTGGGAAGATGTTAACAACTTGGGATTTCACTGGGGGAAGAGTTTACTCAGTTTAAGAATTTGAATTTCTTAAAGAAAAGCTTTTTTTTTTTTTCCTTTTCTGAGAGATATTCATTTCTGAGATTCTTTTACCTCTTCAATATTTTGGCTTTAGCTCCTCTTCTTCCGTCTGAAAAGAAGATAAAGTTATAGCTACATTCCCATCCAAACAATCACCATACATATTCTCTTGCCCTACACAGTGGTTAGCATTAACCCTTCATTTCAAAGCAAAACTCCTGAACCGAAGAAAGTAGGGCTGGAAGCGTCCTCACGGGCTCTGCTGCGCCTCTGGATGTTGTGTTCGGCCTGATCACTTATGCACAAGTCTTGTGTTATATCATCTCTGCTCTGCGTGCAAAGGCAACAGCAATGGCCTCTGGACCTTTTGGTTGCTGAGTGAGCTGAAGATCCAGGTTTCTGTTGCTGTGCCTGATGCTTCACGGCCTCTTTATAAACTGTCACTGTTAGCCACCAAGGGAGGCAGGCACCTCTCATTGCAAACTTCTTTATTTAGGAGAAAGCCAACACCCTTTAAAAACACTCAACACACTGTCAAATGTGTTGTTTCTTGGGGTTTCAGCTGAAACTGTTTGGAGAAACTTTGGTGGAGTCACCTGACGTCACTGGGTCATTCTTTTAGGCAATGGTCTACAGCAAACTTGGCCCATGGTAAACTTGGCTTCTTCAGAAGAATCGTGCGTGCCCAGAAATCTTCAGGTAAGCCATCTTCCCCCTTTGAATGTGTGTTCTAAGACCTTGAGTTGAGAATACTGGAAAAATGTCAGCCATCTTTATTTTATAACGTTTAGTCTAGGACCTCAACTGAGCATACTCAAAAATGCACACCTTAAATCCAACATGCTTAGATAGGTGCCTCTCCCTGCTAAATCCTAGTATGGTCTTTCTTCAGGCACAGCTCTTTGCAAATTAGCCAGTGCTCTCCTTATTCGATACAAGCAATGCGTCTTTCTCTGATCCTGTGTTTGTTGGTTCTGCTCATTGGTTTTCTGTTTACTGGGAGAAGTGCCTTTGGGATTCAGTTACATCGCTGCTGGCTCCCTTTCAGGGTCTTATGGGAATCTTGACTTCACTTGATCAAGCATTGCATCTTGAAACCTGCTCTGGGCAAAGCTAGATTTGTTTTTCATTTTAACATGAGAATTACCAGGTTTCCTTGTGGAGTTTGATTGGCCCTCCCCTGCCTGCTCTTTCCTTCATCTCCCTGTCTTCCATCCTGACTAAACTTCCCAGTATTTCTGTTTACTTTCACATCACATGAATCCTTGCCTCTCCCCAGCCCCTTTGAGTTCATTCCCTGCAAGAATCCCCTACTCCTGTCTCTGTCTCTGTCTTTAGGTTTCTGTCTCTCTCTGTCTCTCTCTGTCTCTCTGTCTCTCTCCATCTCTGTCTCTCTGTCTCTGTCTCTGTCTCTGTCTCTGTCTCTCTCTCTCTCTCACACACACACACACACACACACACACACACACACACGAGACTAAGATGCACAGAAGTGAGAGCCATGTGCTATGTGGCTTTTGGAGCCTAGGTTACCTCAGTATATTTTATTTTCCTTTTCTTTCCCGCATGTTCTTCACTGATCACTTGCTGCTAAGTGCAAAGAGCTCTAACCTCAGAAACCTAGCTGAGTCCACCCATTTTTTTTTTCATTTTGAGGACCACCACAATTTTATTCTCCTCCTTCTGTGACCTTGGCTATGACAATGCCATTTTAGCAATCTATTCTGACTCCTGACCTTTTGAAATCCATTATCTGCACAGCTGCCAGAGTCATTTAAAAACTGGACTCAAGTCTCTTCTATGCTAAAAGTTCCCAGTCACCCCTGATAGCCTTAGAATTAGACTCGTGCTCTCTACCTACGTGTCTATGACCCCGGATGATCAGACCTCATCCACGCGAACAGCCTCTCCTCA
>NC_034590.1:87360501-87397939 GCF_900095145.1 Mus pahari | reverse complement strand
TCTCTCTCTCTCTCTCTCTCTCTCTCTCTCTCTCTCTCTCTCTCTCTCTCTCTCTCGGCATGGAAATGCCACAGGATGTGTATAGAGGTCAGAAGACAGCCTCAGGTGTCTGTCTTCACCTGCCACCATGTCTGAGGTTGGTCTCTATTGTTTTTCTACTGTGCCTACCAGGCTAGCTAACTTGTGAACCTCCAGGGGTTTTTCTTGCACTGTCTCCCATCTCTCTGTAAGTGCTACACACCCAGATTTGACCTGCATTCTGGGTGTTTAAACCTGTTCCTTCACACTCATGGGGCAAAGGGTTTTAACCCCTGGGTCAACTCCTTGACTGATTTTCATATTTGACCCTTTCAGAATTACTTCCTCCTACTTCATATAATATGTCAGATCATTCTATTGAATTTATAAGGTGGTGACATAATTTACTGTTCAATTTGAAACAATTACAAAGTGAAGGGGGGATTCTGTTACATGGGAGCCAAGCAATAAGCTTAAAGCAGGGTAGTCCTGGCGTGGGTAGCTCTCGTTATTCTCAGCCTCCCAATTGTATGTGTGTTATCTTCATAGGCTTTGTCATTAACTGATATTTACATGTTTATGATCTCTTGGCTTAGTGAAAATGTCTGGGGAATGAGGCTGTTGACTCTCTGGTTCAGCATGGCATCCTTGAGTCACATTCAGCCCATGGTGCACACTCAATCCCTACATGTGAAGTAAAACTTCTTGAATGGACGTCACTGAGTACCTCCATGGCTTATGGAAGTGTGGGTTAGCTATCCTGGCTACACACCCTTTGTCATAGTGAGCAGAAAATCGCAAATCCTTCTCTTCTGAGATGATCAGGAATCATGTTCTTTTCCAAATCAGGAGGTGTTGACCAAAGCTGGCTTAGAGGTGCACAGGGCTTCCTGTCTGTTACTTAACTCATCTCAGTCACCCCCTATCCTCCCCTTGTTTGAATTATGTGTGATGGGTACAAACCAGAACATATTCCATGAATAAAAGGTGCTCGCCCAAGCTGCTTAGAGGAGGTCATGTTTTCACATCATTTGAGGCCATACGATAAGTCCTTTCCTTACTGACTGATTGGAAATTACAGTAAGGAACACTGGAAAAAACCCAACAGGATCATTGAATTAATTAGCAAGGGTGGTGACTGTGTAAAATCTGCTTATTGTGTGGAGTAGGGATTGCATTGCATGCTAATGAATACTGAAGTCCCTTGGAAGTGGGAAGTGGAACTGAGTGAAGAGCCCTCTTCAGCCATTTGGTTTCTTCTCAACAGCCCATCCCCCACCAGACTGGCTTTCCCAGGGTCCCCAAACAGAAAATCCCCTTATCACACGCAGCACAGACTGCAGGCAGGGCTTGCACTTGTACGACTTGAATTTCCATAAAGGAAGGGCCTGGTATTATGTAACTGCCTGTGGGTTCTGAGGGCTTCTAATGGGGCTTCCTTTTGTACCGTTTCTTAGCAACCAATTGAAGTTCCTAAGCTGAAACAAAGAGACCCAAAGCCCATCACTCCTTGCACACATTCCTGAGTCTAGCCTGTCTCTGAGGGAGCTAGCCTGGGGAATTTGCTCCTTTTCTTCCTTGCTAAAGCTTGACAATCCTTAATCCACCACTGTTTCCTCTGGAAAGGAAATGGAGTTGGGAGGTCGGGAGACGCGTTAAGGCTAGCTCTCCGCAGAAGGTCAAAGGAAGTTGATAGAGTTTTCAGAACAATTGACCCATGTATATTCATTGATATCAGAGGGAACTCTGTGTGAGAGGTCAGAGTGCCAGTAGGATTCCTTCCTCTTTCATTTACTGTGTGTTCATGGACAGATTGTCCTCCACTTCCTTTTGTGATTCAAGATTCAAGAGCAAAGATCATACGTTCCTCATTAGCTTGCTTCAAGCATAAAGACAAGTCATTGGTTTAATAAACAGGTATGAGATGAGGGCTTGGGGTTTTCTTTGTCCTGCACCGTCCCCGGTACTGAAGGCAATCAAACGAATAGGACAAAAATCCCTGCCAGTAGGTTTAAGGAAGCTGTGGTGGGGGGTTGAGAAACTGGTGGAGTTGAGAGCATCATGAAGGATCTCTTTGGGAATGTGACACTTAGCACAATTACAAGCTCTACTCACAACCTTAACAAGTGCACATTAAGTATGCCTTAGCTCTCTTTCCTTCTTTAATCTGCTGATGTCATTACTCATTCATACATTTGTGCTCACTTCCTTTAGTAACTCAATGGCTAACTCAGTCACTGACACATCAGTCCAAACACACGTCTCTCTGTTCTTCATTTATATTTTCTGAGGACAAGAATGGCAGGGTCCTTCATCCAACATAACAAATGCCACTTCAAAGGCAAGAAAAGACAAGGCTCATAGAACAGTTTCTTAACATCAATGTCCCTGTCATTCAAAGCTATGTAATCATGTGTGTGTGTGTGTGTGTGTGTGTGTGTGTGTGTGTGTGTGTGTGGTCTTTGAGTGTGTGTGTCTGAGGGAGAAAGAACTGCCCTGTGATTGTATGCTACAGATCAGCACCCAGTACTACCAGCTTCTACTGACTAGTGTCCTGAAGCACTCTCATCCTGTAATAACCAAACACTTTACTAGACATTGTCAAATGCCCCTTGAAGAACAAAATTGTCTCCAGCTAGTAATCTCCAGTCTATCAGAATCCCCTCCTTAGAGAAATGAATGCACCCCATTTCTTGAGAAATGAAACAGGATTGGGCTTTCCCTGAGAAGATTTTTTTCAGATGCGTGTGTCTCCTAGAGAGATACAGTTTTGTGTTAGAAAGCAGAAAGGGACTTGGGAACTTCTCAAAATCAGAAACAAAAATCTCACCTTCAGGAACTCTTTTTATCACGTCTGAGAACTGTAGCTCATTCAACAAACATCTCAAGGCTTCCTGGAGTCTCAGTTATGACAGAGAATCACTATTCACATGGAATGCAGGGCAAGGCTGGGTGGTTTGGATTTTTCTCTGATTCTGTTGATGGTGTCATAGCCACAAAGTGTAACCCATAATCCTTTAGGGGGGATAATAACAGTGGATACTTCCCTCTGAAGGTGTCTTTGAAATGAGGAGTTTAAAGCAGCTATGTGGGTCTAAGGCACTGTTCAAGGACACTGTCTTTCAAGGTCTTTTGAATACCAGCAAGATAACTCAGCTGGCTTGCTCCTCATTGCCCTGCATGCATGTAGATCCTGGAGCCAAGTACAGGTGGTCTGAGACCCTGTGATGTTTTCAGTGGTGTTGGAGACTGGTGCTAATGCTTTGAATCTGTTTGTCCAGAAACTGAAGGTCCTTGTCCCCAATTGGCTTTTGATCTATCAATAAAAATGCCAGTGGCCAGTGGTTGGGCACAGGGTGGGATACTTAGAGTTTCATGGGTAGGATGCAGAGAGAATTGCCAGGACTTGGAGAAGAAGAATGGGACTCAGTAGCAGCAGGAGATGAAGCCACCCAATCACGTGAGACTTCCAGTAAGTGGTCACTGGCCAATACCCCAACTGGGCCCTGGGAAAGGTTTAAGAGTGCTCAGCCTTTGAATTAGCCAAGGCATTTTAAAATTAACTGGTGTGTGTGTGTGTGTGTGTGTGTGTGTGTGTGTTCCATTCACGGATTCGAGATAGCTGTTGGGTTGGTGTGCTCATGCAACTCACTGGGAGCACAAAGTGGTACAGCCGAAAAACTACCCGCAACACAGTGGCTCTTGAATCTTACCTTTTCTTTCCATTCTTACTGTTTCTCTTCTTTCCCTTTTTCCTGTCCTTGCTAAGCTACCATCCAACCCTACATGAACTATCATAGTTGCTTGGTTACCAACCGACTCCAGTTCTTGCTTTCTTCCAGCTAGTCTCTGGAAATCAGAGATTAAAGCCTTCCCATTAAACTTAAGTTTAAATGCAAACCCCTTGCCTATTCTGTAGGGTTGTGATTACTCTCTTGGCTCCAATGTCAATACCTGCCAATCTCCCTTTATGCTCACCTAAACTTGCTCACTAGCCTTCTTCGTTGATGTGCACCTCAAAACACAATTCTGATTGTCTCTCCCTGTGAGAGTCTTTGAGTTCCTACACACCTTCTCTGGTAGTCCACTCTTCTGTTGGGAAGGGAATCCTAACTGAGGCTCCATAGTCTGCTTTCTATCTGCTACCGTGAAACCATTACCCATAATTCTCTTCTGTGTTCCACTTCTTGAGAGTCCTTTCTTTCTCTCTGTGTGCTAGGCTCCCTCTATCATGGATGTTTTGCTTCCAGTCCTGTGCCTCCACAGAAGCTCTCTTCTAGTTGCACTAATTGTAACTTTACCATAGGATCCAAGATTCAGCATTCTTGGTTCATGGGGACATTTCCGTCAAGTATCCATCTCCTTATAGATGTTCTCACAACCTAGCATCCCTTCATTTGCTGTGTTCTAGCTGTAATTTTATGTTTATGTATGTGTTTACTTTATTCACAGCTGTCTTCTATGCGAGACTCTAAGTGCCACAAGGAATGAGGCACTGTCTGCTCTGTTACCATTTTGAACTCAGTATTTAGTGTCTGGTGCATGGCAGGTACCCATTAAATATTGGTTGTTTTAGCAATGAAATTGGATAAACATTTACAATTCAAAAACATCATGTTAAGCTAAATAGACGAGAAAGTTCAGCTATCACATTTTCTCTTTCATATACAAGGACAGTGAAACAGATGACTAGAAAACAAACAAGGGATTCTCAAAGATTTGGAGAGAGATCACAGGAACAGAAGAGACAGTATATGAACTAGGAGAAAGGAGGATAGGCCTCAGCCATTGAAACTTTATGGTATATATGAATATCTCAGTGCCATGCATCAAGTTATGCAGTTAACTGATTGAAATTGTGCTGATTGGATAATAATTATAATAAAACAAATTAAAACATTAGCATAGTTTATTTGCCTTTCAAAATGAATATATATGTAGTAATGTACTATATCATTTAAATATAAAATGCTTACATTTTAGTACTACTTCCCTAATATATTTGAAAAAAATAAAAATTTTACCAATATTCATATATTTCCATTGGTGATTAATCTACTTAATCTCTTGAAATGTGAAATAGGCTGCTTGATTTTCATGATATTAACTTTTTTTCATAATTAGTTTAATGATATTAAAACAAAAGATGCTGTCTTACACTAATGTCTACACTCTGGATTTGATCTCTTTGTGGTACATTTAGCTGGCATCCCTACTCTTTCTGGCTTTTGTTAACACTTGAACTAAGGGTTGGCTTATGTTACATGATATTATTATCTATTCTTTATAGTGATTCTTAATTAAATATTTTAGTTAATTAAAAAAAAATCAGTTCTGAGTCTAAAGGACTAACAGTCCAGCCATATGTGTGTTACAAGTTCCTATGAACTTGGACTTATGCAGAGCCAGGCAAGCTAATTGGTGCTGACAGAGGGCTAAGAATGAGACACTAGGAAACTCTTAACCAAGAAGGAACAGGGCAGATAAAAAACATATGCTGCTCAACTTGACCTTGTGCCTTCTGACTTGAACCATCATTCTATAATATCCTACCTAGTTGATGGGCCATTTGAGGACATCCACAGAGCCCCCATGTCTAAGACTACTTGTAGTCACATTCTAGCTCAGATCCTAGCATGGTGTAAGTATTCAATAATGCTCTGCTAAGAAAGAGCTGCATACATTATAGGGTTAGTATAGATCCACCGTAGCTGCATACATTATGGGGTTAGTATAGCTCCATCATCTAAGCCAGAGTCCATCAGGAATTTAAAGGTAAGACTTGGGACGGAGATGTGAACCTGTCCTCCTAAGGTCAGGTGATGGCAACAACGTTGTACTCAGACTTGGGTCTGACTTGAAGTTCCTGCAAGGATTCCTTTACTAACTCTAACTTGGAAGTGAGCAGCAGTACTTTGTGTCTCCACATCTCACCAGAGAGAAGTCTACATCTGCTCTAATCTTAAGTCAGTATGAGCACATGTGTGTGTGTATATGTGTGTGTGTGTGTGTGTGTGTGTGCGCGCGCGCGCGTGCGTGCGCATGCGCGCGTGCGTCTGCATGCGCATGTGTGCACATGCATGTGTATGTGTGTGTGCGTGTGGCTTATCTACAAGCACCCACTTCTCAAGCCTCTGATGATAATGCAGAAGTCTGTGTTCAAGGTGAAACTGAGCCGAGTTTGATTTCCAGCTCTCTCAGGGAGAGCTCTTCATCCTTCAGGAGGTTGGGATGCAGGCAGGAATTTGTTCTGCTCTGTGACCTTCTGGCTCTGCTTGTCCAATTTCATGAAAATTGAATTAATGAGTGTTAATTGGCATGGAGTCAGCTAGTATAAAGGGTTAGCTTTAAGAAGAACAAGATCCCACTCATGTTGGAGCCCAGTGCTCTTGGGAATTGATTTCCCAACTGGAAGCCAATATCATAAGCCACTCATAAAAGTGGTTTCCAAGATGGAAGACAGGATGACCATGCCCACTGGTCTCCAAGTGCAAGGAGAACATTGCTGCTGAGGTATGGAAAGGATCTGATTAGATGGCTTGGTCAAATGTTCATCTAGCGTCTCTCTCTCTCTCTCTCTCTCTCTCTCTCTCTCTCTCTAGTTCATGCATTTTTTCTCTAAACAGGTTCTGTTTGTGCTGCAGGGAATCAGCACTGAATGTGGCAAGCGAAGGACAGTCCTGAGGAAGGTCAACTTTAGCTGTGACGTAAGCAATGCTCAAATGAGACTAACATAGCACTAAACAGTATTTTCTCCTGATATTTCTTTTTAAAAATTTTATTTATGTTTATTTTGTGTGCATTGGCATTTGACCTGTAAGTATGTCCATGTGAGGGAGTCAGGTCCCCTGGAACTTGAGTTACAGACACTTGTGGACTGCCATGTGGTTGCTGGGAATCAAACTCGGGTCCTTTGAAAAAGCAGCCAATGCTCTTAACTCCTGAGCCATCTGTCCAGTCCCTTCATCTGATATTTCTGTATATTATCTACTAGCTATGAGGAAATTATGTTCTGGGGTTGCCTCATGATTCCTTTTGAAAGTTGGCCTTGAACTTGCAATTCTCTTGCCTCTACCTTCCATGTGCTGGATTGCCTGGACCACTGTGCCTAGCTTTAAAAAGTTTAAAACTTTAATATGTTTTAACTCATACACAAGAGGCAAGTATATTAAGCTCTATTTATGGATAAATTTAGAAACTGCTACAGTGCCCCTTGTCCATAGTCCCAAGATATCCTGTGCATACTCTGAACTAATTCTCAGCACATTGAATCACAGTTGCCTCTCCCTCACCTTGAGCTCCTCAGAGATAAGTACTTGATCTGTGTCACACTTCCTTGCATAACATAGTTTATCTGGTGTGCCAGTTCTCTACTCTGGACACACAAAATGGGATAGGTCTGTGTCTTTCAAACTGTAGTGTACTTGTATGCAAACTGGCCTCATGAAAATGAGGCTCTGACCCAAAAGGTCTTGGAGCTGATCTGTGCTTCGTTGACCATGCTTTGAGGAAAGCATAACTGAAGCATGGTGTCGTTCTCAGCTGAGCTTCACAACCTAGATGAGCACCTGGGTTCAGCCAGTAAGTCATCTCAAAGCCAGGAGATAATATCAACCGAGTCAGGTGGGCACCTGAGATGCGCTTAGCTCATGGTCCTTTGACCATCTCGTACTGATGAAGATGACCTCAGAGAGTGACAGTCTTTGCTGATAGTATTCCAGACAGACAAGCCTTTATGGCTGTTCTGGGTTGGAAGTGGGCACCTCACCATCACCCATCCCCACCTGTCTTTCTGACACTAGAAGGCAGTCTGCTCAGGTTTTCTCAGGTGGCTGCTTATGTCATATAAACAGATGTTGCACATGAGAATAAGTTCTCGAAAGATCTATGTTCTAGAATATTCTAGAAGTAACTAAGAAGGTTACTTACCTGAATTCCCTTCTGAACCACATCACATGGACATGTCCTTGGGATTCTTGGTGCATACAAGGTTTACATCTTCAAGGACATTGACCCAGAACCTTCCAGATATTTTCTATGAATTTTGTAGCTCTTCCCTTCTGACTCTGGTTTTAACAATATGAGCTTCTGGTGTAAACATGGAAGACCTGTGGCCTCAAGCTGAGCATCTCCATCACACGGTGTGAGAAATGGCTGACACATGCACTGGTTGCAATGATGACCTTCCATATCTGATGGTAGGTTGTATATTCAGTTTAGTGTAGTGGCTCTTGCCTGCACTTTGGGCCCGCAAAATTGATTCAAAATTGATTGACAGCTGGGTTCCATGCACGGTGTCTCTGCTGGAGATAACCTTTGGCATCAGGACTTGCATAGTCCTCTCGGGTGATTTTTATGTTGTGGAGGCATCCTAAGAAGCAGCAGCAGAAGAAGAGGTGACAAGGGAGTGGAGGTGTGGAGGGGAGAAGACAAAAGAGAGGTATGAGAGAGAAAGGTGTTTGGGATTTGGAGACTATGCACACAGGTGCCTAGTGAGAGATAGCCCATTGGGAGCTTCTGAAAATGAACTTGTCCTGTCTGTGGGTATATCACGTTGAACATGCCCAATCTCAGCTAGATATGGGCATATCTAGTGTTAAGTTCTACTTTGTGCTACAGTGTGATATCCATGCATCTCCACAATAGTCTTTTAATAAACAATAGAGTTGGAATGTATGTTAGGAGTGCAGAGGAGAAAGGGTAGACAAACATACAGAATAAGGGATTATTGTAAAATGAGCTGATTTAGGAGAAGAGGAACCCGGGCTAGGGTTTGGTAGCATTGCAGCGTGTAGTGTCTCCAGGAAATCTAACTGTTAGTCAAGATAATGCCACTTTGCTATAAACAGAAACAAGAGACACCACATTTCTTCTTCTTTTTTTTAAAAAATCTTTTTTTTCTAAAGATTAATTTATTTATCTTCATGTTAGTACACTGTAGTGTCTTCAGACACTCCAGAAGAGGGGATCCAATGGTTGTGAACCACCATGTAGTTGCGGGATTTGAACTCAGGACCTTTGGAAGAGCAGTCAGTGCTCTTAACCGCTGATCCATCTCTCCAGCCCAAGACACCACATTTCAAACAGAGAATGAATATAAAGACTGCATGGAATGCCCCTGAGAACCGATGGATAGAGCAGCAATCCAGCTCATTCACTCATTCATCAAAAACAGGAACACAAATCTTACATATCGTGCTGAGAACATAGACATCATCCCTGCCTGGTAGGAACTTACCTGGAATATGAAGGCAAAGAGAAAAGGCATTTATTGTACTCCTTCTGGATACAGCCAATAGGTTATGTAGGTCATGTCACACTTCCTCTTAAATCTCTCTGAAGAGCAGAATATGTAATTTCAGTCACAAAGGTAAGACTGATAGGTAAGTAGGTCCAGAGGGCTCAAAGAACTTAACTCAAAGCTGACCTCAGCTCACCCCTAATAAAGAAGCATCTAGACACAGAGTTAACTGGTCCTAAAACTCAGTCAGGTATTCATTCTGGTGGAAGATGCTGGAATATTGGCAATAAGGGTTTCAGGCTTGCAGTGTTCCCTAAGCATTTGCTAGATTTTCCTATTTCACACACTCTGTCCTAAAGCCAATGGCCCTGTCTCCTCTCATGCTTTCTACAATGGGATAGACCAGGGTCTTCTGGTTGCCTCCACTCTTGGAGGTATAGCTGTCAAGTCAGTAGGCCACGGGGTGCATCCTGGGAAGCTAAACTTCGGAACCATGGAGAGAGGTCTTATTTCTTGGGGCAAGCACACATCTCTGCTTTATGCTGCAAGTTCCAATTGGTCTCTGTAATTACCAAAGGAAGTTTCACGGGCTTTTTAAGGAGCCTCATGTCTAGGCTACAAGGATAAAAGGAGAGAGCTCCACACCTAATTAAGTGGGGAGTGGGGGACTCGTCAGCATTCTCCAAGTGTATTTATTGAAATGATTTGCTTCAGTCAGCCCAGACTTTTCTCCTTAGGGACATGTGGAGAGCTGGGCAAGACCAACTGGGGCCCTTGAGGTGCAGAAATGAATCAGACTGGCAAGCTGAGAGCCACGGGGTCTGGAGTTGGTGGCAGTGAACGGACATCTGTTGTTTTTGACATTCAATGCCATTTTGCCCCTAATGGGATCTACTTCTCTTCTGCTCCAACCCTGCTGTGGGAATGGGCCTGTCAATCATGAATTCCTACCCAATCCTCAGGCCACTGAGGTGGGCACGTGAGCTATACTTAGCCAATCATAGTTCTCTTTTGCCTGACCTCAAAGCAAGCTCCTGAGTCAAACTCAAACTCATCTTTTTTTTTTTTTTTCAACAAGAACAAGGGATGTTGATATCTTTTATGAGGGAGTTTGATGACAGGAAGCAGCAATCTCTGGGATCTTCTTTTTATACCCTGTAGTGTCAGCAGTCTGTCTGAAAGGACACAGGAGCTGGAGTCAGCGATCATGGAGAAAGAGGCCTGTGAGGGCAGAAGCCCAGACATTCTTCTTCAGTTTCCCTGTGACTTCCTTGGCCTTGAACTCCAGAGCTTAATGCTGCTATTTCCCACAGGCTCAAGCTTCAATAAATTATTTACTGATTAAATTTCTGTGCAGGTCCAGTGACAGCTCAGCGGGTAAAAACACTGTCGTGTGTCCTAGTTTGTCTTCTGTTCCTGTGATGAGTACCATGACCAAAAGCAACTTGGGAAGGAATGGGTTTACTTTGGCTAGTAGGCCATAGCCCATCATGGAATGAAGTCAGAGCAGGAGATTGAGCAGAGACCATGGAGGAATTTTGCTTACTGGCTTGTTCCTTCTGGCTTTCATAGCTAGCTCTCATACACAACTTAGGCCCATATGTCTAGAGATGGTACTGCCCACAGTGGCCTGGGCTCTCCTATAACAATTAACAAAATCAAGAAAATGCTATCACCACATGCCCATATGCCCACATGCCAATATGCCCACATGCCCATATGCCCACATGCCAATTTGGTGGAGGCAATACTTCAATTGAGATTCACTCTTCTCAGGTGTGTCTAGTTGAGAAGCAAATTTACCAATGGCACCAACTTATGAATGCCTGACTACCGAGTCTGTTTCTCCAACCAATGTAAAAAGGCCAGATGCATTCCCATTCCCATGAGCAACCCCTCATCCATACGCTGAGGGACTCATCCTTATCCATGATTCTGTACGTAGACCCTCAAATCCTGCTCCTGGAACCATCCCTAGTTTACTCATTGCTTTACCAAGCTGAATTGGATAGAATCACTCCACTGGTTTGTCATCACCTTCTCTATCTGAGATGACACAGACACACATATAGACAGACATATAGACACAGACACATAGATACACAGACACATAGACACAGAAACCCAGACATGTACAGACACAGACACATAAACACAGAAATACAGACACAGACAGACACACAGAACCTCACAGACACAGGCAGAAGCAGACACACAGACACACAGAAACACAGACATATCAGAGAGACACAGAACCTCACAGACACAGACAGAAGCAGACACACAGACACACAGAAACACAGACATATCAGAGAGACATAGACACACACAGACACACAAACACAGACCATACACAGACACAGACACACAGACACATACAGACACACTTAGATACTGACATAGACACACAGACACAACAGATATATAGAGTCCTCAGAAAAAGGTCACAGAGCTCTACAGGAGTCATGGCTCCTCACACTGGAAGTATGGGTGTGGTAAAGCACTGAGTTGATCAGGATGTTTATCTGTTAACACTTGGGAATGCCAAAGGGTTGGCTGCTAAGGCAGAACTTTATGCTCTAATTCCAACTGGGGCATTCTTCCAAGTCTCTGATATTTAAGTCTCTCCTATATGTTGGAGTTTTAATAGACATTCACTTTTATTTAAGAAACGGTTCCAGTAAATAACCCTCCACTTATGTTCATGCAAACAACCAGAAATGAACTTAGCAGGCCGCTAACAAGAGACATCAGTGTGAGAAGACAAGCTGAGAGAGGAAAGAGGGCTATAGAGGGAGATGGGAGTGGTGAAAAGGACCCAAACTGATTATGCCCATATGTGAACAAACAACACTGTCAAAGAACAGAAAGGGAAAGAAAGGAACAAAGAAAGGAAGGGAGGGAGGGAGGGAGAGAGACCCTTTCAACTATTAGTGAGATAGATTTAAATAAAGTCCTGCTATTCTCTATGTCCCAGGAGGGATGGGGTATTTACCACATTCCTGCATTTGAAGGAACCTCTGCTCAAATAAATGAGGTATGAAAGAAATTCCAAGCAGCCTCCAATGCCATGTTCCAAGAAACCTCATTATTAGAGGTGAAAATGAAGGTTTACTTTCTATTAACCCATGTTTTGACAAGTATCATCAATCAAATGATGAATGTCAACATAGTATTTTGGACAAATGACCTCATGTCTGTAGTATTAATTAAGAAAAATGGGCTCACTTGCTTGTTCATTCATGAAATTGTCACAAAGTGTCTATTTTATGGACCCCCTGTGCTTAAAAACTAGAAACAGCGAGTAAACAACCAAGGTGCCCGTGACCCTTGCTCTTACAGAGATGTTGGAACTTTGTTCTTTCTTTGCTTCTAGGCCTATTTTTGAGAAGTTACCCCTGGATGAAGGAAGGGGAAGTTGGAAAACACTTGGCAAATGCATCATGCTGTGTCCATTCGTCTTCAACAGTGTGCAGCTGCCCACCCTCTTTCCCAAGTCCAGCTCAGGGATGCCGATGTTGGTACAGCTCTCTCTGGGTTTACCCAGTGCCTGTCTAATGAGAAAATTGCCAGCAGGTTTTGTTCTTGCTGCTAACATTTGGATCTCATGCTATTCTTTGCCTGTAAAGACTCCGAAGGCTGAGTCAGAGGGATCTTCACAACACATCCAGATAGGCATTCCCAGCCTTTGGCCATGGCTTTCAGAAACTTCATATGAACATCATAAGAATGGATGGACTGGTCTCTGGGACTTGCTCTTGGTTCTGGACATGATTATGAATGGCTTCAGCCATGTATCTCTATAGCTTTGCCTATAGAATGAAGAAACTATGACTAGGTTTTCTAGTGCTCGATGGATTTGAGGCAATTTGCTACAGCAAATTGTATTAAAATGTTTCAGGGGCTGATGGAAGCCAAGATGGATCTATCTGTGAAACTTGTTGATCAACCATCTGAGCTGAATCATTGAACTCTGGGTTCCATGGGAGATCCTGCCTCAAAAAATGTGGAAAGCAATCGATGAAGACACCCAGTGTCAATTTCTCTTTNTTTCTTTCTTTCTTTCTTTCTTTCTTTCTTTCTTTCTTTCTTTCTTTCTTTCTTTCTTTCTTTCTTTCTTTCTTTCTTTCTTTCTTTCTTTCTTTCTTTCTTTTTCGAGACAGGGTTTCTCTGTATAGCCCTGGCTGTCCTGGAACTCACTTTGTAGACCAGACTGGCCTCGAACTCAGAAATCCACCTGCCTCTGCCTCCCAAGTGCTGGGATTAAAGGTGTGTGCCACCACCGCCCGGCCCCAATGTCAATTTCTGATCTATGTATTCCTGCATGTATACAAACATGAACACGTATATACAACCCCTACCCTACCCCCACAGGTTTCTTTTCCTGTCACTGTGAAGAGAGGTGACTTAGGCCAGGTGAAATTTCATGACCATCCAGGGTCCAGGCTCCCTCTGTGTTGTGGCTCTGCCCTCTTTAGTATTGCTGTGATATCGCCTAAAATACACCAATTCAAAGCATCTGAGCTGCATAGTGAGTGGTGGAGCCACTGGGGCTCCGGGGAGGTTAGATGGGACAGGGTCGACCTATCAGAAGCCCATTTCATTGATGTCAGCATCTCATTGATTGACAGTTGGCCATGTAGTCACAGGGAAGTGTAAGGCCATCTAGGGAATGTAGACCAGCTGTGTGTTGAAGTGGGCAAGATACCAGGCTTGCTCCATGTCCATCTAGGACCTAGATTTTAGGCAGATATTGAAAACTTCTATTTTACAGGACAGCCTCTCACCCTTTTTCTCTGCAAAGAGGTGTTTAAAATTATGTTGAAAATTATATTCTTTTGCCCTAGCTAGAGGAAACTCTTCCAGAGGATGCTGTAATTATCCACTGGGGAGATAACAGTAGCCCTTAAGTGTCCTCATGTCCCAACTCCTGTCTATGGCTTCAGGATCCTTCCCGTTGGTGTCAACTTGTTCAAGAGTACTCCAGCTCAGATGGCAGATTATATAGCACCCGTTGCTGTGGCACAGGGTGTGGAAGAGAAGGGAAGGATACGTGAAAGGTGTCGAAATTGCTAAAACGTAACCATAAAATGAGATTTCATAGAGACATTTTTTTTTATTTTAAAATTCTGCATCTGAAAACACAGTATGGCAGAAAGCATCTATGTACACCTGTGGTGTTTTTGGTATAATACAGTATTTAATAATCCACTGTTTTCTGCAAAAAAAAAAAAAGTTGCTTTGTTGGACAGAAACAAATTCCCCTAGACAGAAATACAGCTAAGGCACAATTTTGTTGTTGTTTTCTGCTAAAATCAAAAGACAGGAAAGAGGCAGATATGGGCGGTAACACAGTTGTCTGTGAGAACTGGACTCTACCTGGATGGCAAGTATTCAGATGGTTAGAACTTTGATTATTGGTCAATTTCAGATAGTTTAATATCTCTTAAAATACTTACTCCTTTAAATAAATAGCAAAATATCTACATCTTTCAGCGTGTGCCATGTGAACTCTCTCTTATTTTTTTAAACTTTTATTTACAGATTCTTTTTTTAAAATCAATACATTACAAAATATTTCTGTACAGTTTTATGCATATTATGATCTATAACAAAATAGTTATTTTTAAAAACTATATCACCACATGTCTTTGAAAACAAAGAAGGAGGCAGTAATAACTTATCTCCAGACCGCTAAAACAAACATCAAGACAAATGCTACAGAGGACATGAGTCTCTTTTTTTCCTTTAAAAGTAAAAGATTGATGGATAAAGACAATTTTGCTCAATACCAGCGAACTTCCTATGAAAACCCTGGGGTTGTCTTTGGCTTCCATCAGCACTGGAGTGATGGAAGGGGGTTCGAGGGGGAGTCTGAAGGACAGAATGGACCATCCCTTCAAGAACATGACCCATCCACTGGGAATACTTAATGCCATCACTTTCCAGGCAAGAAAGATGAAGTGACACACTGAGAAACACTCCTGATTCATCCTTAAATGAAGTACCTAAAGTCACTGGGTCCTGAGGGAAGGGGAGACTGATGCTGTAGTGAACATCTGCTGATGGTGCCAGCCACTGCCACGGCAACACAGAGAGTGCATCAGAACTGCATGAGCAGCCAAGACTTCATTTTGCCCATAGGAAAAAATATGAGAACATTTTTTTTCTTAAAGATGACATTTAAGTCATTCCTAGTGCATCTGCAGACTACAGATTGGCAGTCCCTTTGCTCAGGAGGCCGCCACACACCCAGGCTTCAAGATGTTCTCTCTTCTGTGATGGTGGGGGAAATTATAGGGGGAGGGTGTCAGCTTTCCAAAAATAATTTTAAGGCCACATTTCAAAACGGAGAAACCTAAGGCTTTTTAGAGGGGTGGGGATGAAGGTGGGAGGTAGGAGAAAAATGCAGAAAGGAGAAGACAGCGCTGGGATGGGGGAGGCGAGGTGGGGTGCCTGCTTCCTGGTGATGTCTGCAGGCTGAAGCTGTGAAAATATTCCTAGCCAAGTGAGGGGAGGAAAGAGGCCACTTTCTCCCAGTGTGGGGCTTGGCAAGAACAGAACCAAAGACAACAGGAGGGACAGACACAGGTGGTGGGCGACAACCCTCCTCAGTCTTTAGAGGTCCTTGTTCATAAGGTTAAAAAAATAACACACACACACACACACACACTCACACACACACACTCACATTCACACACACACACTTGTAAGTAAAAGGAGAAGAAAGAGAGGGAGTCAGACTGAGGGAGAAGGAGGGAGGGAGGGAGGGAGGGAGGGAGGGGGGTTGCATAGATTGTACATTCAGCTTCAGCCTGGTAACACCTCATTCCGCCCCACCCCCAGGTAAACTTCTCAGCAGACATTGAGGTAGTGCCTGGGTTGACCCTTGGGCAAAGTAAGGTAACTGAGGCAGAAGCAAAGAAGACTACTTAAGCCAGCACAGCCCCTTGTGGCTCCTGAAGAACCTTCCAGCACAGTGGCAGCATGGTAACTCATGCGGACTCTGGAGTGGGACCCAGTACTCCCCAGCCTCATCTTAAGGATGGCACCATTGCCATCTAGGCTTGGTTTGATGGAATGCCAGAAGGTGGAGACCTGGGCAGATTAGAACCTCTTTGTGTCTGAGGTAGGACCCCAGACCCCAGATCCCACTCTTTCCTCATCAGCACAGGCCAGGGAAGTGGATGAGCCAGACCTCCTGCAGAAGACGGGTTTTCTCAGGAGGGAACTACTAAGCAGAAACCTGGAGTCTTACACAGTTTAATGTGAGCTGTTCTTGCACTCTTAACCCTGGCTTTCCCTGACTCCTTACCCCTAAATTCTTTCCCTCATTTCAAACCACCTTTCCAGAAAGAGGATTTTGCCTGAGCACAACTATGAAGCTACTTTTCTGCCCGCATCTTAAAAAAGAAAAAAATTAAATTGAAATAAGAGTAGCCAATATTGAACAACTAGATTTCCTATTAAACAAAACAAACAAAAACAATAAACAAACAAACAGGAGCTGGATGTATTTGGCTTCCCTTATTAGCTGAAAGATTCCACTGCAATGAGCTTTGCTTTCTTTCTTGCTGTGATAAGCTGGGAGCTGAGACACAGCTGCCTTTATTAACAGAGCAGTCGTGTGCGTGCCAGGAAGACCACACTCCCCACCACTCCCTTTTGTCTTTCGCCTATGGTTTTACCCATCTATGCTTGTTTCCTGGACCTCGTTATGCTTTTACGGACCCTGCGGTAGAGTTTCTCTGGTCTGGCAAGCCTTCTCTGAGTGCTCAAGCTAACAAGGTTGACACTGGTTTCAAGCCTATTCTCAATGCTGTCGGGACGGCTGATCCAAACCCTCATGAAGCAGGTTGTAAATGGTTTCTTCCTCAGACTCTACACTTTGTGACCATTGATTGCTCTTCTCTCTTATGGAGTGTCTTGGGAGAGAGGTTACAGTTTCAATCAACATCCTCTTATCTATCTGAAAACTAGACAACCTGAAGGGGTTATGCTCTGTAAATACTCAGGCTACATCCAAAGTAGAAACAAGCTCCTTAGGAGTGTTTGCACATGTGCATGCATGTGTGTGTGTGTGTGTGTGTGTGTGTGTGTGTGCGCCTGTGTGTGTTTGTGTAGCTGTGTTTATACCCTCTAAACTTAATCACAGTTTAAAAAGTTAAACCAATAATGAGAAATGAAACCAGGAGGCTCCTGATTTCCACCAGAAAGGCCCCTGGGGAACAGAAAAAGAACTTCATTGTTAAAGCAAAGGGGCATTGGAAGTGGCTCCCTTTCCTCTCAGAGACTTACAACTTCCTGCACAGCCTGGGAAGTTGGCTTTGGGAGCCATAGTTACCAAATGGCATGGAGAGGTGCCATCTGAAAATACTTCTCCCCATAAGGAATAAATACCCTTGCAGACACTCGGGACCTGGTCAGTAGTTAAGCTTCTTGCTTCTGCAGGCTGCAGACTTTAAGGCTCCCAGAGATGATGGTTCTGTGTTTTCAAAACTCTGGGCAGCTCCCTCCCAAGGCTGTTGTTTGACCAATAGCCTCCAACAAATATATAGTTTTCAGGCAGGAGAACACCAAGAGATAAGGAGTTATGCCATTTTCCATAGGAAAACATATTTTCTTAAATTATGCTGAACTTCTTTTAAATTCTCCATTTTTTGTTTTTGTTTGTTTGTTTGTTTGTTTTTACTAAAAGAAAAATTATTCTCTGGGTCCAAAAACAGAGGAAACAAATATCCCCAAATTACTTGTGGTGAATAAAGAGGGAGAGGAGTGTCTTCAGAGGAAGTAGGCTCTGCCATTTCCAAGTGCGTTCCAGTATGAAAAATGTCATTGAGTGTCACTGGGTCTAGACAGACCCTGTCTCAGAGTCTGTGGATCTCAGGGACCTTCCAGGACAGAATACATAAATCTTTAAAACAAAAGGGGTCAAGGGGGAACTCAAAGAGGTTCTACAGTCCCAGAGAAGCTTTGACCGAGGCAAAGGCTCAGGGAATTGAGAGAATGGGGCACCGGGCTCACGGTTTCCATGGGTTTGTAAAAAGCAACGTAAATCCTGTGGGTTTTTAGAGGAAGCCACCGAAGGCTCCACCATCAGCACAGATAGTAGCTACCTCCTGAGCTCTCCTTTGGGTCTGACCCCATCCCTCCTCCTAAGATCAATCATTCTTGGAAGGAGCCTGTCTTCCTCTGCTAGTGATAGCTTGTGCTCATGGTTAAACTGGGTGGATCTATAGTTCTATACTTGGCACACTTCTCCAGCCCCAAGCCATGAGCCCATCACGTCCTTGCCCATGGGTCAGCAGTCAGGATAAAGAGAGAACTCATGCATTTTAACACTTTTGAATTTAGAGGGACAGGTGAGACCAGCATCCTGGGTAAGCAAAGAGGAGGTGTCATAGCCATCCAAATGGGTCCTACTTCCTGAGAGGGGGGGGCACTGGTTGGAACTGTGCAGGATGTAGGGTGGACACCGAGAGACAGATAGAGAGAGGACGAGGGAGAAAGGCAGTCAGACCGGGGAAAGGGAGGGGCGGGGGAGCCTTTTGTGAATAAAGGCAATTTCAGTTAGTAAGATAACATAATTGACAAGCTGCAAAACCAGCATCTACTAATTAGTCATTGACTAAAACATATAAATAATAAATATCAAGGGTCCCTTCTCTATGCCCGCCATGTTAGATGGGGAAAGGACTGTGCAGTTGACGCATCAAGGTGGACTTCAGTACTTTATCCATGCTGGGAGAGACACAGGAACGGATGAAACTTTTCCTCGAGAACTCTGTCATTTGGCAGACTCCAGGAGGAAGGGGGTGCTCTTCCTCAGTGCCCCTTGAATACACATGGCAAGAAGACCCTTGGGTTTCTGGTAACTCAAGCAATATGAATAACACTATTTTCTGAACCACCTTCCCACTGTTGAAACTTAATTTTCCTTTTCTGTGGTGTGGCCAGACTGAGCCTGTGGGCACCCTGGCGAGGAAGGATATGAAATTAAAGACCCAATCTGAAATGTTTGTTCCTGCGTGGGAGAAGTCTGATCCATGCAGTTTGGTCACAGCCAACAGCACCAAGTGCACAGTTCACAAAGGTTTGGGGCGCCTGACCTCAGAAGGTAAGGGGTGTTACTGTGCAGCCGTCCAGGTCAGAAGCTCGGGTCCACATAATCCCCTTTGAGATTCAGAGCCCCGGTTCTGCACCGCTCCCACTTTCAAGTACCAAAGAGGCCACAGTAGCCATCTCCTAGCCCAGGGGCACGAAGGAGAATTGAAGCTCAGGCTCTGTATGCTTTACCCTGTTCCTGTTACCATTTGTGACAGCCTTGGAAGAGGCTGATCTGGACAGATGGCAAGTTGGCAGTCACATGTCTGGGGACCTTGGTTGCTTCACATCCAAAGGCTTTCCTGAACCTCTGGTTTTCAGAGAAAACAGCTTTCAGACTGGCAACAGGAACCTTGGAATCCTCCCCTGTCTCCGCCTCCCTGGGAAGGCCAGGAGAAGGGCTTCCAGGAGCTCGCTACTTTTAGCACGGGCGTGCGCAAGGTTTCCCAGCCACAGAAACTAAGAGATAAATGGAAGGGCCGGGATGGCGAGCCCATCCTTGGTCAGGGCAGTGCTTGTCAAACTGGCTTAAACAGAGCCCTTGGGTTCAGAAGAGGTACCTTTAGAGATGCCCTTGGCAAAGGACTACCTGGAGAGCTGAGTTTTGAGAAGGAACCTCACACAACCTCAGCTTCAACCAGAGCAGCCTGGACTTCATCTTGGTCTTGCACTTCCACCCCCGACTGTGCCAAGTAAACAAAGTTCTGCTGCTTGAAATAAAAGTTTAAAACTCACTTGTAGGTAGGGGTGCAGGCCATCGGAGGGGGAGAACAGGAGCCTGCAGGACTGAGCGACAACCGGTAGAGGGAGACCACTGTAGCCCCAGGACTGGGTCACCTAGCCCAGAGACCAGCTTCACAAATACAGGCTGACTTTTCTCTGGACTCCAAACCCTCTCTCTCCACTGTCCTACAGTCAGCTGAGGTCCTAATACCAAAGGAATCCCCCCTCCCTCATATAAGATCAGAGGCCAAGGTTGAGGCTGCATCGGTCCCGTGAGGCCAGTGCTACCTGAGCCGGCCGTCAGGTTTGACTGCACCCAGCTCTGACTTGGGATCAGGGCTGAAGGAACTCCAGGCTGTTTGACTGCAGGTCTGCATGACTGGGCAGGCAGTGGGGCCCGTGGCACAGACGTCCATGGCAGTCCAAGTCCCACCCACCAGCGAGTCCAGCCAGGCTTCTAGTGCTGTCCCGGTGAAGGCTGCATTCTTCCGGGCCTGTTCGACTTGGGCAGGATTGATGTGCAGGCTGAGGACTGGGTTCAGGCTCTGGAAACTCTGCTCCATGTAGGCACTGCGAGGTGGCCCATTGTGCAGCTTCAAAGCCTCCTCTGAAAGCCAAAGGGAACACCGATGTGTTTAGAAGAGTCGCCAACCAGGCGTCTACTTACTGTGAACCAGAGCAGCGGTGCCCACTGGGCATCAGCTCACTGAATTCACTTGATAGTATCATGTGTGCAAGGCATGGTACATTTACTTACTGACACAGGCTTATGGATTATCTTCAGTGGTCCAGACATTTATTGATTCAACAAGGCATTCTTTAAAGATGTATATCTTATTCTTACTTAAGTGTTTTCTCTATCTCTGTGTGTATGTTTGTGTGTGCGCAATTGTGAATATGTGCATGTGTGTGAAGGTCTCCATCCACCATGTAGGTGCTAGGGCAAATGCCTTTACCCACTGAGCCATCTCAATACCCTATACCTTATTATTATTATTGAGACAGGCCTTTTACTGAACCCGCAGCTCATCTGTCCAGTTAGGCTGTTGGTGGTGAGTTCTAGGGATCTGCACACTCAGTGCCCAGCACTGGGGTCACAGGTGTGTGTCCACACCTGGCTTTTTATGTGGGTGCTCAGGTTGCACACTCAGGTCCCTGCGCTTGATGACCAGTGTGTGACAGACACTCCCCAGTCCCTCAACACTTAATTTTCAGCATCTACTTTCTACTAAGCCTCTCTGATGTGAAAGGCAAGCAGTGATTTAGTTCTTGGACACAGATATGCTAAACAAAGCTACAGAGCTTCTCTTCTAGGTGGTGGGATGAACCAGAGAGTCAGAGAAGTGGCCCTGCAGTGGTGTCCAAAATACATCAGTTTCAGAGTGGAGAGAGATGGACAAAGAAAAGGAAAGAGACAATTGGGAAATGAAGGTCGTTGCAAACAGGGATAAAGGCAACGAAGGGGTTAAACAGGGGGCTGAGCCCAGCACCGGATAAGCCTTCAGCCAAAAGCCAGCCCATCCTCTGATTTTTACAAAGTTTCATAGGAACCCAGTTATGCCTGCTTGCTGATGTATTCTCTGTGGCTGCTCTGGCACTCTAGCGGATGTCTGTAGCGGAGACAGAGGCAACATTTTTTTTTCCTGAAAAGCTGGAAATATTCACTACTTATCATTTATGGGAAGTGTTTGCTCTGCTCTGGCATGGAGGGCAGTCTAGGATGGGCAAGGGAGACTTTCCTGAGGAGGTGTCATTGGAATGAAGTGTTGTTTGACGTGTATAAGGCCAGAGAGGAGAATTCCAGGTAGAAGGAACAGAAAATGTGAAGCCTCATTACCAAATCACACAAGTAGGGACGTTGGAGCCAGAACATGAATCCAAGGCCACAGAGCCTGCAGAGCAGCTCAGTTCTGGGCTGCCAGGTGACTGCCATGACCTTGAGAAGCTGCGGGTTCCTGCTTCCTGGCAGCCTGGTCCCAAGCATAGCATGTGAACTCAGCACTGCAAAGTGGTTCCTAGAAGCCTGCAATGGGCCAGAGTGGACCAGGCCATCCCCTAACGGTTCTGTCTGCTTGATCACCTCCTGGACTTTCTGCCTGTGGGAGCTAGTTGGGCTGACTGGTCTCAGTACCCAAGTCCCACACATGTGGCGTGTGACTTCTGACTTGTGCCCCAGTTTTCTCTGATGGCCCCTCTCATCTTACCAGTGAGCCCTCATGCCCATGCTGTGCCCCCTGTGTAACTCTGAGGGTGATGCATTGCCACCTAATGCTCTGCCCATGGTGCTGAAGCTAAGTTCTCCGCTATTATTGTTGGGTTTTACAAGTTCAGTACCCTCTAATTCAAAAATCAAAAACAAACAACAAACCAACCAAACAAACCTATTGGGTTGGTTTTCCTCTTGTTCATTTTATAGGTGAGGAAACGGATGCTATAGTCAGTTCAGTCCCAAGTGACTCCAAAGCCATGCTGTCCACCATGATGCTCTATGCAGATTCAGTAATAAGCTCACAGCTAAAGCGGAGTTGCTATCTTTCCATCTTAGTTGGTACCAGCATTCTGAAACCTTGTTGTCCCCATATGGCAAATGTAGGCACTCAACCTGGCACCAGTTAGTTAGATCTACAGGAGGCTGGCTACAAGTTCACAGAGTTTGTAATCAAATCAAGGGACACACAAGAGGATGGTGGAGTTTCTCTGGGGCTAAAGGGAGGAACTTGGATATTGTAAGCATTTGGGGGTGAAGGAGACAAACAAGGTGTTTCCTATTTGAAAAGGATCTTATTCTCGGTCAAATGAAATCTCAACAAGTCAGGTTTTGACCATAGCCAGGATACTGGAAGACAGGTTGGTAGTATCAATAAACTCTTCTCTTTGTGCTTCTACTCAGCAGAGGTAGGAACAGGCTGACAAACGGCGGGGCAATTCAAAGCAAGAGGAACAGCTAACAGACACTGAAATATTGGGAGCAAAATACTGTGGCTGATACAGAAAGAAAAAAAAAGCCATAGCACTTTATGAGAAAAGAGGTTAATGTGGGAAATGGCACCACAGCATCAGCTCGGATGCTCGCCTCCATAATTAAATTTTCCTCAATTCCACCTCATCAGATTTCTTAGATTACCAGGGACGCATCAATAGTTAATTACTCAAGATGAATCATTTCACAAATTGCATTACTCCCACCTCAGTGTTCCTTGTCTCATTAACAAATACAATTACCGCCAACAGGGGACCTGCTTCCCTGGGATATTTCTGACCCAAGGTCTTTCTGGGGATGTCGGGAACAGCTCCCACCTCCTTGGAAATCACAGAAGAAAATATTGGAGAGATCACGACCACCAGCAGGATCCTGTACTTCTTTCTTGGGGTGGGTGGATTTAGAGCATCCTTTGTGCTGTCCCAGAGCTGTACCTGACACAGGGAGGATGTGTGGCTCTATCCCTCTTCTTCATACTTGGTTTTTAGGTCTTTAAGGATGTGAAAGGATGCCCGTAAAGGGACACTTGAAGACACTAAGTAGGTGGGCTGTGTCTTGGCTAATTCTGGAGCAGAGGCCCAGACTTTAAGAAGACACCAGGTGTCTAGGTATTGGCTTGTTCAGCACAAAGACTTAGCAGAAGCTGCCAGGATTCATGCCAAGACCCTATTTTCAGGATTGCAGGCACCCATCCCACATCTGTGTCTTCCTGGGCTGTGTTATCAGTATGGCACTTAGTATTTGCCAAGTGGGATTGCTTCCCACTTAGCAGGACTGTCAAGTGTATCTAGCTCCTGGGCTTGTGTTGTGTAACATGCAGACGGACAGGCCAGATACTCTCTGTATCTCAGAGCAGTTCCTCGGGAAAACTGTGAGTGCTGGTCGGGTCCATGTAGCTTTTCTCGTCATCATCTCTTAAGCAATGTGTCACAGCTGTGTGTGCATTCATATTGTATTAGGCATTATGAGCCATTTAGAGATGATTTACAGTGAAAGGGAGAATGGCATAGGTTATATGCAAATGCCATGCTCTTAAGGGGCTGATACATCTGCAGCTTTTATAATCAAGAAAGAATCTGGAACCAATTCTCTATAGGCACCAAGGGGTGATTGTACTAGGAAACTCAGAAATCCTGTTTCTATGAGTCTGTCTGGGAGTGGGAACATACAGTTTTATTTTCCAGAATCTTCCTTTAGCACTTCCTGCAACAAAACCATCATCAAACAACAGAAGGCACTGTGTCCAGTGAGGAACAGCCTGCGGTCTAAATGGGGGAATTTCTGTGGCTGGCAGCTTCCATGCACCAACTTAGAAGGCTACAAAAGCCTGCTTGGTACAGCATGTACCACGGCATCCTAACTGTGGTTCTGTGCTTTAGGACCCAGGCTTGTGCTGATGATTTAACACTGTCAAAGGTGTGAGAAAGAAGTGCTCAGGCAGGCTGGCCTCAATGGTGAGCCCTGAAGGGGAAGAACTTAGCCAAAAGAGATTTTATTGACAAATGAAAGTCTACGAAAAATAGAAACCCAAGTGTAAATCTGGAATAAAGACACGTTAGCCCTTAGGAGCTCGGTCTCTGTCTCTCTGGCCACTGTGCTCACAGGAAGCAAAGGCCAGCAGCCTCCTTCGTTCTCTTAGCTTCCTACTCCCATGTGAATCCTGAAATAGTTAAGATATTGTTGACTTTTCCTGGTTTTGAACCTTAAATGCAGTAATCCTAAGCGTGGCTTATTCTGTGATGAGTTTTCCTCACCCAGCATGTTTTCCAGTTGCACGACACTGATCTCTACTGCTGTCCCTGTTACACAGGACTCAGGACGCGACTGAGCAAACCCATCACACACTGCTGCCCTGAATGGGTGACTTGTAGCTTGTTTGTGGTCTTGTGTGCTATGAACAATTGTGCTACAATTCCTGCTCTGTCTCAGCCCAGGCCTACTCCTGAATGTGGGATTTCTGTGGTAGGCATGTGTATGTGCACAAACTCAGCCTATGTACTCAGCTTTCAGGAGCCTTGGATAAATGTCCATGCATCTCTGACCTGCCCGGTGGCACTGACTGACTGTCACAGGCACATTTATTTCCCATTCTGGAACCTCTTTTTGCTTGTAATTTTCATTATTGCCTCTCATTATTAATGAGGGTGAGGTTTTTTGTTGTTGTTGTTACTTTTGTTTTAAATTATACATATGTGGGGAATTCATTTTTTTCCCTCTTTCTTTATTTTGTTCTCATTTTTTCTTCCTTATTTCTCTCTCTGTTATAGCTGCCAGTGGCAGTCGTCGTCTTCAGGGGATAAATGGTTTGGATTTCTAAGACACACAGTCTCTGTCCTGACTGTTGGAGTCTGCCACTAAAGCCCCAAAGCAGACATAGGTATTATGTCCACAAGTGCCCATGGCTATGTTCCCTGTAAGATGTTTTTTTAATAAAGACCAGAAATGCCCATAGTCAACTGGGGCTCATAGTTTGCCAAACTCTTATTTATGGGATTTTTTTTTAGTATATTTTGGGGAGCAAACATCTTCCACCAGTGTGCGGTTTGCCCTTTTTACTTAGGGTATCACATATTCTATGAGCAGAATTGCATCAGTAATTATCGTTTTCCAAACAGCCAAGAAGCCATGCTAAAACTCAGTATGTGTCTAGGATTAGTCCCCAGCTTGTCTTAAATATGAACAGAGCCTTGTGGCAGTCCAGTGGGCCAGCAGCTGATAAACACCCACACAGATGGCACTGCCTCTGTGTACAAGGAGGAAATGAGCCAGCTCTATAAGGTAAACAAGTAGGGAAAAAAAACCCAACCGGGGAAGCTTTGCTCTCTGCCAGGCAGCCTCACGTGCCATGTTGGGCATGGGGTCACAGGGCTCCATGGAATGGACCCTCTCCTTCTTAGGGACCCTGAGAGCACTCACCTGGTTTGATGGGCTGCTTGTTGGAGAAGGTCAAAGGTGCGACAAGGAATTTGGTCTCTGCCACTGGCACCCAGTGATGGAGAATCTTCACTGTCCAGACTCCAGGTCTCAGCGGCAGATTCAAAGGGGGTTTGTAGTGTGTGAATTCCGCAGTGGACTCAATCAGGATATCATAGGTGGCCGCGATGACATTGACAGGATCCACCCAAATAACAGTCACGGTCACATTGGGTCCCTTCCCCCATTTCTGCATCCCCACCGGCTCATCCATGGGCCCCAAAAGACCACCGAAGTTCCGGAACAGCCTCTCTTTGGCATCCCAGTCAGTGCCAACCTGAAACAAGAGAATAAATCTTTAAACCAGAGTCCTAGGGAAGTCTAGGATCTTGCTTGGGCGGTTGCATATACCCATTTCTCCCATGAGGAGACTGAGGTTCTGAGGACTCACGTTACAAAGATGGTAAACAGAAGACATGGAACTCTTGACCACATTGGGACTCCCACTCAAAAGTTTCCACTAAACCAGCATCCCCCTGTGTCAAAGCCATGCTGTGTGCTTTGACTCAAAGCCCCCAAGCCCTTGTATTGAATGCAAGTATGAATGGACATCACCCTATCCGCCATTCCAAGCAATGCTAGGTGAGACTGGGTTTTTCTTGGGTCTCTAGTTTTACAAATCGCACTCTAAAATTGGTGTGTTCCTTCTGAATAAGGATGGAGCCCTGGCTTTGGAGCAACCTATCAGAAGCTTGGAAACAGATCCCAGCAACCTGTACCACTGCAACGTGTTGATCTACCTTTGGATTCTCCAAAGCATTCTGCTCTGGACTGCAGTGACGGGGCACGTCCCACATCCTCCATTCCCCAACACCAGCTGGGTAGCTGGGTGGGAAGTCCCATGGCTGTCCTCCTTCCACTTTGGCACCTTTAAGCTACTCTGCATTTGGGAATCTGGATTGGTCATATTGTGCCTCACTGCTCAGGGCTTCTTACTGTCCCTGGGTCTGTGCCACCCCTCACTATGGTCCTCAGGCTTTTCCTCACTCCACCACCACCTACCTATCCCACTCTGTATGCTCCTTCCTTTAACCATTCTAGCTTACCAAGCCACACCCTCCCTGTCCTGAACCATGCTCCCTGCCTGGAATGCTCCACCTTCTCACACTTTTGCATAGTCCCTTATCTGAGAGGTCTCCTTAGGGCTATCTGAAACCTCAATATTCTGCTTCCCATCACCATAATGTAGGCCCTGTGAGAAAAGCCTGCTATGTGTCAATCACAACTCTTTCATGGTTCCCACAAGAGGGATGAGCACATAGTAGGTGTTCAGGCAATGTTTTCTCAATCAGTAAGTGAATTGCTTGACAAAAAGTGAATTAGCCACACAGAACCTTGGTACCCAGCTGTGCTGAGATGAGGGGGGGGGTCTTCTTAGTAAAAAGAAGAAGGGGGTGGATGCTCTCCAAGAGGGGTGACTTACTGAAGTCATGCACATAAGCATGCCGGGGGCAGATACTGAACACAACAGAAAGCTGGTGCTGTGTGTGTGAGTGTGCATGCAGGTTGAGGTGAGAGTGTGGCTGTACAATTCTTGAGAAGCATCTGTATATGCACAGCAAATGGTAGCTGATTGTCTTTCTCCAAGTTCTTGTTTGGAACCACCATGCAGATGCTTCGCCTAGGACACACAGTTCCTCAGTCAACACTGAAGAGCCAGGCATGAGGTGAAGCATCTTTTGTACCTGCCCATGTGATATTCTCATCCGGGAAGGGGAGAACTTTGCCACTATTCTCACTGTGCAGATGAAACTGATGCGCAGAGTCAGTAAATAGCCGTGGGAGTCCAGGAACTCTATTAATAGCAGTCATATATTATCTGTCTGTCCATCCATCTATCTATCCATCTCCTGTCAATATGCACTACCTATCAATTATTTATTTCACAGTATCTATTTCTCATGAAACAATCTCTCATGTATATAATATCTGTGTATCATCAACCAGGAAATCCATCCGTCCATCCATCCATCCCTCCATTATGTCTAAGTATCTATGTACTACTCTACCATTCATTGGTCATTCTGTTTGTCTGTGTATCTATCCATCCATCCGTCTACCTAGCTAGCTAACTCGCAGTTGAACACATATCTAATGATCAGGGTTGAGCAGGAGGGCTTCTCTGAATACCCACCCCCTGGACACCTGCCCTTGTAACATTACTAACAGGAAGGAAGAATGGTTACAAAGCCACGCTGAGGTCATACAGAATGAATTCATAACTGATCAGGGAACTCTCTAGAGCATTGTTCTTTGAGAATACAATTTCAAAGTCACTTGAGCTGGAGAGTGTAAATTATCTTGTAAAAACTAGGGTCTTCTCTTAAACTGAGGGGGTATGAAGAGTGTCCCTTGGCCCCTGCCCAAAGCATGGGGAGAGGAGATCACCCTCACATAGAGTCTCCTTCCTGTCACATCTGTCATGTCTGTTATCTTTCACTTGGCCTTAGTGTGGGAGTCTACAATCATTTATTGCACAATGGGCTATTGTAGAAGCTTAAATAAATGTTCAAGTTCAAGCATACCATACTGTTTCCCAGGCCCTAACCCTGTCATCTTCAACCATGACCTCCTCCAGTCTCCAGCTCATTTACCATGACCTTTACACTGGCCTTGGTCGTTGTCTCCTTCACCATGTCTAGACAAAATGGCCTTGCTTCTCTTTTAGCATGCCAAGCTCCTTCCAAGAATTTCACGGCATCTATCAATGTTCTGTCTTTCACTCAGAATGTTCTAGATCTTCCCATGGGTGATATGGCCCCTCGCTTTTTTTGTTTTTTACAAGTTTCAGCTCCAACCTGAGCTCTTTTAAGAAGTCTTTAAGAAGAGGAGGAGGAGGAGGGGGAGGAGGAGGAGGAGGAGAAGAAGAAGAGGAGGAGGAGGAGGAAGAGGAGGAGGAAGAGGAGGAGGAGGAGGAGGAGAAGAAGAAGAAGAAGAAGAAGAAGAAGAAGAAGAAGAAGAAGAAGAAGAAGAAGAAGAAGAACAACAACAACAACAACAACAACAACAACAACAACAACAACGGAACATCTGATCACCAGCCTGAGCAAGCACAGGAATGAATTTCATTTTTTCTGCAGTATTTGTCATTAGCTGAACTGGTTTTCTTCACTCATTACTTGTCTGCTTGTCCCATCAGAATTCAGTCCTATCCTAAGTTCAAGTTCAAGTATGCCTTGTCTGGTTCACTACTGAATCTAGCATATTGTGAGTCCTTGGTGAGCATCCACTTCTCCAATCAATGTCATGGGCTATCTATCATGCTAGAGAAATCTAAGTTGACCATCCATTACTATGTAAGATTCTGAGACCATGCGAATATCAAGTGTATCCTTAACAGTTTGTAAGTGGCCCTGTAAGTCTTTCCTCCTTCTCTGTACCTTTGTCACTAACTAAGCATGTCTAGAAAATTTCTGTGTACAAGGTTAAGGCCTCTGCTTCCTGAATCTGCATTGCTGATGGAGGTCTTGGTTGTCCTCTCACAAGGACTGCAGAACCCATAGTGAAAATACTCACAAATTACTAACCACGCTGTGGCCAACATCTCTTGTCACTGCCAGAGGTACCCAGTGACCTACCAGCAGGCTGATAAACAGGGAAAAGCCACACACAAGGCATTCATCTCTTTAATGGGACATTAATGTCTTCAATGGGCTGCTTGGGCCCCTAGAACAGAATCCAACTGGAGCAGCATCTAATTGCCCTGCTGACTCTTGTAATTTATGGAGCTGGCTGCCATAGCAGCTCAGAGCCAGTCAATCCCCATGGAACCTTTTTTAAAAACATGAGTTTACAAGACTCTCACCCATGTTTGTTTGACAGGGGGAATCTATTCAGTCATGGGTAGAAGAGGAAGACAGGCCTACAGGGAATGGAGATGGACCAGCGAGGTCGTGTGAGCAGGTGCAGTTCCTCTCTCCAGACCCCTAGACCCTCAAGTTCCTGCGTATCAAGTCACTCTTCATCCTTGACCTGGCACTCAAACTCATTTGTCACGAAGCCCAAGCTCAATCACACTTCCTCTTCCTTCCAGTATTTCCCAGCCCCAGGGGCAGTCACATTTATTCAACAGTATTCAGCATCCACTAATGGCATGGCTCTTTTACTAATGATAGTGTGCAGAGGATGCAGCAGTGGGTGATAGTAGGGGTCCAGTGTATAAGCCAGATATGTTCATAAATCATCAAGATAACACTATAAGGTTAAATTCTAAAAAAGACAATTAAGGACGTAGCAGGTATATAACATTGCTGCTGAGACAGGGCGGGGGAGGGGGTTAGCCAGGGAAAGCATCTTTGAAGGTGGCTCTTGGATTTAGATCAGAATGACTAAAAAACAAAAGATGGCAAAATATAGAACAACCTGTGAAAAAGCACTCTAGGAATAGGGGCATGACAAACTTCAGTCAAGAATAAGGACATCTTGTTTGACAAAGATACAGGAACTGTGAGCAAGAAATAGCATGGCATTGGACAAGGCTAGAAAGGCAAACAGTAACCAGGTCATGTGGGATCTTCTGGACCTGTAGGCAGGGATGATGTGACAAGGATGTACCAAGAAGTTTTCTCCCAAACCAAAAACATTTCTAAAAGCTGATGTTATTGTGAGTAGAGGGAACAACATTCTATGAATCCACACATCGCATGCTAGCCCACTCATCCATCTCTGCACACTTGTCTACTTATCTACTCATCTATCTATCCACCCATCCATCATCCAACCATACTTCTGTATATCTGTCCATATATCTACCTATTATTCTACATGTCATATCCACCCATCCACCCATCCATCCACCCATCCATCCATCCATCCATCCATCCACTCATCCATCTATCCATCTGTCATCAATCCATCCATTATCAATCCATCTTGTTGCTTACACGTATATCCATTTACACGTCTATCTATTTGTCATCCATTGGTCCATCTATGCATCTATATGCCTATCCATCCACCAATCTTCATCATTATCCATTGCACTGCCTACATTTCCATCCTTTATCTGTCTGTCCATCTGTCATCCATCCATCAGTCCATAAGTCCATTAACACACCCACCTATATTCCTATGCCTCCATCCACTGGTTCAACAGTTCATGTAATTAACAATCAGCTCCATCCCCCCATCTTTCTATTCATTGATTTATATGGCCACCAGCCCACCTACTCTTAAAGGATAGGAACTAACCCCTTTGTTAGGAACAAGGGGAAAATAACAGCACAAAATGAGGCATGGTATTTGTGGCCAGTGAGATGTGGAATCAATTCTGTGATTTTTTTTTTTTATGTCTTAGCAGTTATTTAGAAAATAATTGGATGTCTGAAAGTCTCACTTACCCAATCCATAAAATGGTACTAATGTCCTGACTTTATGAGGAAGCTATCTTGTTCCTGGTTCATTACTAAAACAGGTTTAGAAGAAATCAATGGTTGACAAGCAAAATTAAGAGAAGAAATTTTACCCAAAAACAATAGACCATGCTTCTAAGCTGATTCTGTTCAAAGATGTTGACACTTCATTACATCTCTGTTTGCGTTGTTCATGATGCTGGTTTCAGTTTATGGGGCTGGACAACTGTCTCCAGGAACAGAAGATACTCATCTTTAAGGCTCTTCAGACATCCTCCTCCTCCATTTCCAGCCCTAAGTGTCAAGTAAAGCACGGAGCCTGGCAAGAGAGCTAGCTGCAAGAGACAATTACAACGGATACTGCTTGGCCTCTTACCTCAGAAAACTGAAGCCTCCCAAAGTCACTGGGGGGACTTGCGACCTTGAAGACTTTCTTTGGCATCATCCATGTCTCCAGTGTCTCCAGTTTGCTCACAGCAAGGTTGGTCACATGGTGCTTGATCAGAAAGCCCTGGAAGCGGTCAGCAAGGAAGTAGAGATGGACAGATGCTGGGTGGCCCATTGGGTAGTACCTGAGAACAGGGGACCAGGCTATGAGATGTGTAGTGTTACCGTGAGGCTCCACACTCCACAGTGGCCTAGAACAGCCCCCATTTAGCCTACCATAATCTGCATCAGTTTGAAAGCTGTTATCCATGAACCTAGGGTCTTAATGGCTGCAAATTGTTACTTTTTTAAAACAAGAATGACAAATGTAAAACATGGTGACTATAGGAAAGCACAATAAAGAAAAGAAAGCTCTGCTTTTGAGGCCTCTCCCCATAGATGATAACACCATTTCAAAGATAGCTACGGAGTTGTCTGGTGCTGGGTACCAGAGAGTGAAATGATGCTTGGACACTGCTGCTGGTGCCTTTTCCTGTAGCTTCATTTTCTATGCACGTATTTGCATGCATGCTACCTAGTGGGCTGGCTAACACTATGTGTGCAGGTTCATGTGCATGCGTGTGGAGGATAACTGTAACCACAGATGCCATTCCTTAGGTGTCTTTCACCTTGCTCTTAGAGGCAGGTTCTATCACTGACCTGCAGTTTGTCCAGTAGGCTAGACTAGCTGACCAGCGAGCCTGAGGAGCCTGCCTCTTCCTACCTCCCTAGTGCTGGGATCACAAAGCACCTGCCACCATGCCTAGCTTTTTAAATGTGGGTTCTAGGGAACATGTTCTCATGATCATGCAGCAGGTACTTAGAACCGTCTCCACAGCCCCATGTATATTGCATAGTTAGAATTGTAACATGTATGCTAGGCTCTTGCTCCATTGGATTTCCTACACACTCTCACATGTCTCTGAAAATAAAAAATTGTGTGTGTCTGTGCAGATGAGAGTATGCCATTCTATTTTATTGAACCAGTGATCTATTGGTGGGTAATAATATTGTAACATATCTTTTATTCTTTTGGAATTCATGTTCATTCACACACACACACACACACACACACACACACACACACACACCACATTTGTAAAACTCTGGTACCTATGTTTATCAGGAATACTGGTTTATCTTCTTGCTGTTCTCTTCCTCAAGTGGGTGTCGATGAACCCACATTGTTTTTCTTTTTCTAAAAATTACTGCCAACATCCAGCCTCCCATACCAAGCTTGTTTTAAGTTGTATGCCTCTGGTCCACACAGGTTGGCTGGCTAGGTAGGGGCCGAAAACAGCAGAGAAGAGGAGGAAGTAGGGAGCAGAAGGCAGAAGGGAAGAGGGAGCCACAGCAGCTCTCCACTTGCAAAATAAAAAGCTGTTGCTTCTGCAGTGTGTAAATTGCAAGGCACTAAGAGGCTGCAGCGGCTCCCTAATAACAGCGTTCCACAAATCACTGTCCCCTCTCTGCTAACTGCAGGCTTCCTTCGGCTTCCGATCTGGAGTTTTAAGTCTTTATGTCCAATTAGAATGGCTGGGAAGACCTCCTTCCCGTGTTGACGAGCCTCTCGAAATCACTGCCTTGTTACCGGGATGCCTCTGGGGCTCTGCAGAAAGAGCCTGCATTGCCTTCAGATGGCTGGGTCTTCACTGCCCATGCTGGCACACTTTTGGTATGACCATGGTGGGAGGGAAGCCTAGGACGCTGTGCGGTTGCTTGGCTGCCTGGCAGTGCTTTCTCAGGTGACGCAAGGATTGGGTATCTGTGCTGACCAACATGGTAGCCAGAAGCAACTGCTGAGCCCTTGAAATGTGGGCATCATTTTTAATGCTAGATCACTCATTTTTAAATTTAACTTGTGTATGTGTGATACACATATGTGTATGCATTTGTGAATGCATGTGTGTGTGTGTGTGTGTGTGTGTGTGTGTAGGCCAAAGGTGATGGAAGGTATCTTTCTCTATAACTTCACAACTTACTTTTTGAGAGAGCTCCTCTCACTAAACCCAGAGCTCAATTAGATAGTGGCTGACCAGAAGCCTGGGATCCTTCCATCTGCCTCCCAGTGCTGTGACTAAGGGTGCCTGTCGCCTCACTTGGCTTTTTTGTGGTTGCTGGGAATTTGAACTCTGGTTTTCCTGCTTGAGTAGCAAGCATTTTACCTAAGAAACCAGTTTCTAGCTCCTCCTCCTCCTCCTTCTCCTCCTCTTCCTCCTCTTCCCCTTCTCCTCTTCCCCCTCACACTCTCCCTCCTCCTCCTCTTTCTCCCCCTCTCTCTTCCTCTTCCTCTTCCTCTTCCTCCTCCTCCTCCTTTTCCTCTTCTTCCTCCTCCTCCTCCTCCTTTTTTTTCCAGACAGAGACTCATGAATCCCAGGAGGGCAACTGACTTAATTCATAGCTGAACATGGCCTTAGAGTCCTGACTTTTTTTTTTTTGTCTCCACTTCCACATGCTAGGATTACAGGTGTGTGCCACCATGCTTGGCTTAATTTTAGTTCATTTAAATGAAAATGGTCATTTGTGATACTTGGACCTCTTGATATAGTTTTGGAAGTCTGTGTTCACCTGCATGGGTGTCCCCAAAGCCCCATGTTTTCAGTATCTCTCTGCACTGGTGAGTATGTCAATCATACTGAGTGTTGCTGCGTGTCAAGAACACGAGCTAGTGAAGGCTGAGTACTGGAGCAATCTGTTGTTTATTACTTACCTTTCCTTACTTTCTTCTGGGTGTGTTTCTCTGTGTGTTTTCAGATGACTGTGTATGCACAGGGGTGTTGGGGAGTGTGTGCATAGTGTGCCTGTGGAGGTCAGTCTTGGGCCCTGTGGTGGTTTGAATATGAAAGTGGCACTATTAGATGGTATGGTCTTACTGGAGGAGGTGTGGCCATGTTAGAGGAAGTGCGTCACTGTGGAGGCGGGGCTTCGAGGTCTCATATACATGCTCAAGTCTGGTCAGTTTAACACAGCTCCCTTCTGCTGCCTGAGGATGAAGATGGAGAACTTTCTTTTCCTCTAGCACCATGTCTGCCTGCCTGCTGCCACACTTCTCACCATGATGATAACGGTCTGAACCTCTGAAACTGTAAGCCAGCCCCAATGAAATACTTTCTTTATAAGTTGCCTTGATCATGCCGTCTCTTCCCAGCAATCGAACTCTAACTAAGGCGGGCACCTTCTGCCTTTTATTTGAGATGACGTCTCTTTTTGACCTGGAGCTTTGTCAGTTAGGCTAGGCTGGCTGACCTGTGAGCCTCCGGGTTCCATCTCTCCTACTCTCTCTCACCACTGCTGGGATTGTAAGCAGGTGCTCCAGTGCAAGCTGGGGATGCAAACTCAGCCTTCACGTTTGTGAGACAAGAGATTTCCCCACTGAGCCATCTCCACCAAGGCTTCTGTTGTCTGACTCCACCTCCTTCTGCTCTGCTCAGCACTGCCAGAGGCTTCCCAAGCCTCCCTGGAGGCTCTGCAGGAATCTCTTCACTGCAGTCAAACTGGTCCCCTCCTTAGGAGCCACAGGCACTTAGTACTTGCTGCTAAACTCAAACCTCTTACCTGGACCGCAAAGCTGTCTTTCTCAGCTTGTTTTGTTCCCCTAAGCCCAAACCTACCACTTGTTGGCCACTGGTACCTTACTTTGGGCTCCTGAGTGTGCTGAGTTCAGATGGGCCTCAGGGCCTTTGCACAGGACATTCTCTCTGCTGGGGATGTTCTTCCCTTCTCGTGAGCATGTGGTGAGCTATGTCTTGTCTTTACACTTAATGAGAACTATCTCACAACTCAGCAAAACATCTGTTCTTATCAATATTTTTTCTCTCCCTCCCTTTACCCCGTTTCTCTCTGTGTATTTGTGTGTGTGTGTGTGTGTGTGTGTGTGTGAGTGAGCACGCACAAGCATGCACATGTGCACACTTAGGAACTGTGTGTCTTTACACTAGAATCTGAAGGTAAGGACCTTGGGGTCTGGTCTGTCTGGGTCAGAGGTGAGTGTTCCATGCCTAACAAAGAGCCTGGTACACAGTAGGTATTCAAGCAGTGATTGCTGATGAGTGATAACCTCTAGCTTTGTGCTTTTAAAGTACATCTGAGAACCATGTAACCCAAGGTGTAACACAAGTCCCTCTGCACCTTATGGTCATATTATTCCATCTCCAAGTAATGACAACAGCAACTTCACCAAGAAAAGGGAAGTAGCCAAGAGGCAGTACAATAATTTAAAGAATTCACCGGGAATGCCCAAGGTATGTTTCTCCCATCCCTTATTTAAATAAAGTGAGCTTCGGGAAAATAGAGCAACATACAGTTTTGGGTTTCTAGTTGCTTTGGAAAAGCAGATGATTTGGTAGTCAACCTCAAGTTGACATCTTAACCACATTGGGCAAGAGTTGAACCAGGAACCACAAGTGGTCTAGGCTGGTATGCACAGTGCCTGCCTCATGCAGGGCTCATCCTGACTTGCTGGTGCATGAGCCTCAGGTGGTCTCGGTTAGTGTGAACAATGCCCCCTGTGGGACTCACACCAACTCACAAGTAGTAGTAATTGCTGGAGTCTGAGTTAAGGTTTTGTAGTAACATATTGGCATCTCAATCCCTACATGTTGGATCAGAAGTGGCTTTTATTTTCTTGTTCTCCTATGTTTGAATCTGCTATATCAAACATTTCTGCAAAAGCACATGCATTACTTTATAATGAGAAAGTGAATCAATAAGCACTGTTTTATGAAAGGCTGCACCACAGCCTGGAACTACACAGAGTGCATGAACTGCCCAGATCGGATAAAAGGCACTTGCTATTTCCCTAGATGCCCCACGGGTAGCAATTCATTCTCCTCAGCCTTTTTTGGGATAAGGGTCCTTTGTCCTGATTTATTCCCAGTCTCCGATTCATAAATACATGGGTTTGCCCATGGCAAGGCACAATAGCTCCATCACAATAAAAAATGAAGGAGAAAAGTCAAAGGATTCTGGGCCTGAGGCAACTAGATGGCTTGCTTCGTTCCAAAGCAAGTACCAGGAGAAAGTTTCAACAACCCTAAATAAATCGGGAGTGTCTTTTGGAATTTCTTATAAGATCATTTATCTCATAGGTTCTAGGAGGTTCATGATTAAGCTGGAAGGACAGTTGCTGGCCAAGTTTGGGACACTGTGCTCTGCACTGGGTAGACCATCAGTGGTTTCAAGATTGATACTCTTCCCACAGACTGGACAGGGGGAAAGACACTCACTGACATTGATACGAGGAGGTACAGCCACATGTGATGGGCCTGTTGGAGGTGATGTCCCTTAGGCTTGGTAGAGAGGTGGGGGTGTCTGGACTCTCTGACCCCAGAGAGGGACTGGGTGATAGCTCATTTGGTAAAAGTGCTTGCCATGTAAGTGTGAAGATCTGAGTTCAGATCCCCAGTGCCCACATAGAAAGCAAGAGCACTGTGCCATGTGCCTGTACTGCCAGCACTGGGGAGGCAAAGAGCGGAGGAGCCCTGGGGTTGCTGGCCAGTCTTGCTGAATCAGTGAGGAGTGCCAAGCTCAGTGAGAGACTCTTTCTAAATCTCTCTCTCTGTCTCTCTGTCTGTCTGTCTGTCTGTCTGTCTGTCTGTCTGTCTCTCTCTCTCTCTCTCTCTC
>NC_034590.1:87342874-87359438 GCF_900095145.1 Mus pahari | reverse complement strand
GGGAGGGAGAGGGGGAGGGGAGTATATTTAAGTAGCATAAACAATGGCTATGATTAGGGTCAATATTATAGCTTTCATTTAGAGGATAAAGATAAGAAGCACAGCACAGAGAGAGTCACGTGGTGATCAGGAGGAACGGGGAGAGGAGAACATGACATTAGCATCTTGTTCTGCCTGGGACCCAGCCCAGCACCTGGCTCACCTGCAGCTGTTTTCCCCATCCGTGTGTAGGGACGACTCAGCCCTTCGAAGACCCAGACGGATGAAGGAATGGTACAGGGTGAGGGCCACATCGCTGAGGGTGTGGATGCCATCTGGTTCATCGTAGACATTCTCCCAGTAGGAGCGGAGGCCTGGGGTGCCCGCAGGATAGTTCCCGTACAGGTAAGAGTCCAGCTGCCCAATGATCTCCTGGTTAACTATGGCTTCGAACTTTCGGGCAAAGAAGGTGGGCCGGGCTGTCTGCTGTGCTCAGGAGAGAAAAAAAACCTTAAGTTTTATTATCAAGCAATGGGGGGCGTCTTCATCCTATATCCTGCAAGGAGAGGCAAGGTACTGCAATAAACCTGCCAGCTTCAAACTCCAGCCCCAGGACTCCATGACCTGTTTTCAACTTTATCCTCTACAAAATGGGTCATACTGAGAGTGGATGATTTTAGTATCTGTAAGGCATCAAAGCATGGTGGGCATTTAGGACACACCACTCAAGTGACCCTGAAATAAATTGAACCGTGGCTGTTCAGTGCTAGTGTTGGCTCCCAGTTTTTTGGCGAAGGCCACAGATAAACATCCCAGGGCAGATGTATTTTATTTGGCTGGCAGAATGCTTTAAAATCAAATTCACTGGCAATGTTTACAAAGTGCAAGATTCATGAAAACAACTGTGGCTTCCTTTTAAATAGTGGCTGTTGTGGGGAACATGGGTCACATTCTGAGGTGGCAATGGTAGGTAAACTGGAATGGCAGCCCACCCCTTTGGACAAAACACAGGCTCTTCTTCCTGCCATTGCCCTAGTGTCCCCTAGCAGCTTAGCTGATTTGTGGGCTCACAGGGGACACTCCAGGGGTGACACTTCATACTCTCTGGGTGCTGGGAGCATGGCAGTCTGCACTTGCTAGTTTTTCAAGTGGCTCTAAAGAAAACCCCAGTTGCTCACATACGGGACTCCACCTTGTCTATGACCCTTCCTCCCTTTTATCTTAAGATTATCCTTTGTCTCAGTTAATCTGGAATCAGGACTACAGATCTGCTAGATAACCATTTTACAATAGAAATAAAAAGTTCTGTTCAACCAGCAGCTGTTTTCTTAGTGCCAATGAGACTCCATACAACCTATCCCAGGTTAGTGATCGGCTAGATTATGGTCTGAGCAAGACTTCTAACATGAAAAACCTACAGCTCTTGCTTCTCTACTCAGTCAACAACCCTGGTGATGACGTTCAGAGATGTAAGTACCAAATGAAGCTCCCAGTTGATTTTGTTTGCCGTGTGAAATGAGAACTTGTGAAAATGGGTCCAGAGGGAGAAGGATTTGTCCACAGATAGAAAGCAAATCAGTGGCCGATCCAGAGTGAAGATTAGGGTTGAAAGTCAAAGAGATGATATACCTTGACTAGGGGAGACAGCTTATCTAGGGAGGTGTTTGCTCTGCAAGCATGAACATTCAAGTTGGAGATCTGGACCTGTGCAAAAATGCTGGGCAAGTGATGTGTGCCTGTACTCCCAGGGCTGAGAGGTAGAGACAGGTAGATTCTTGGGAATTGCTAGCCAGCCAGCCTAGTGAAATCTGGGGATTCTGGGTTTACCAAGAGACCCTGTTTCATGAAGAGTGTTGTTAAAATACCTCCTCTACGGAGACTTATCTACTCCCTCTTCATAAGACCTCAATTCAAACCAAAGTTCAGTTAAAGCAGTGCTCAACCTGGAAACCATTGAGTTTCCTAGGCTTACATACAGAGCATGGGGAAGGGTTCAGGGCAGGAGTGTGGAGGACCAGGAAGCACCTAGAAGGTCTGCACCAAGCGGAGCTGAGGGCTCCATAGCTGGACAGATGGACCCTCTTCCTGCCAAACGTCCCCAGCCTGTATACTCTGTCCCCTTCCTGAGAACCCTGAAGCCATGAGCAACTAGGACAGGACAGCAGGCTAGATACTCAGGTGAGAGTTCAATTGTGCTGCTGATCCCGCCTGTGCAGTACTATCAACCGACCACAGGCCACACCATGATGGACGTTTGCAAGTAGGCTCAGCTGATCTCACGAAGATGGAGGCTGTTGTGCCTAGAGGACTGAGTTCTACAGCAGACTGTCCAGAGAAACAATAGATGAAGCTGGTCTCTATGAACACACACACACCACACACACACACACACACACACACACACACAAGCACATTCATGCACACAATGTACAGTTCTAAAAAACAAAACACAAAGCACCTGGCATCTGTAAGCAGCATGCTATTCCTAAGGCATGGCTTCACAAACATCATCAGCGGAGGGCCAAAGAGTAAATAGTTAAAGCCCTGAAACTTCTCAACTCTGAAGCAAGGATACATCCAGAGGCAGAACACTAAACGAGCTATGGAGGCTGCATCCCAACAGAGCTTCCTTTATAAGAGTAGGCTGGGCTGACTCTGGTCAGGGAGCTGTGGTGTGCTGACCCACGGGCCGGGACTGTACAAAGATGAAGCCCAGCCGGCCCTGTCCCTTGAGGAGTTCACTCTGGCCAACTGATGCTGCGCATCAGGCATGGTGGGCCTTCTGAGGACTAAGAGTTGCAGCGCTGACACTGATAGCACAGAGAATGACAAAGGACATCATGAGTTTCAACACCTAAGCCTCTGGCAACTCTGCCAGGCAGGGTTGTCATTCCCCTTCTGCCAACGACGACATTTATCTCTCAGAGGAAATCGACACTCAGGAAATGCTCACAGCCTAACACTTGCACCAAATCCCACAGCTCCAAACCCTAAGCTGTTCCTACCGCATCCCTCTAGGATAGATTAGTGTGTGAGCAGAAGCTCTTCAGAGAGAAACATCCTGAAGATGATGAACACTCCATCACTTTCACTTCCTGAGCCCTGGGGTGTCTGCCTGAAGAGGGGTTGGACAGCAACAGGGGGTCAGGCCACTTGAGTCTGTGGCCTCTGCTACGTCCTATGTGTGTGCCACGTTAGGTATATCATCTAACTGCTCCAGCCTCAATTCCCCTGCCTTTGAAATAGGTACAGGCATGACTTACTTGCATGCATTCTCAGTTGCTGTTAAGGGATCCACCATTGTCACTTAATTTGGCTATTGGGTTCTCTATTGATCTACAGGTTGTCATTTTCTAGGGTTAGATAATCTGCCTCATTGGCAAGATGGCTTCCACCTCTATCTGCTATTCTCTGAATACAGAATAATCTTCTAGAAGCATGCACTTTGTTTTGAAGAATTTATTTGTATGTGTACGTGTGTGTGTGTGTGTGTGTGTGTGTGTGTGTGAATGTCACATGCATATGAGTTTCCAAAGAGGGCAGAATAGGATATTGTATCCCCTGAGACTGAAGTTACAGCCATAGGCCCCCAGAAAAGCAGGAAGCACTCTAGCCCCAAGGGTATGCATCTATTTTTATCATTCTCATTCTCAGAGTTCTTTGGAAAAAAAGAACAAACTTCTATTCTTTTTGCTTCATCAGTTTCTTGAGCCCAGATGTTGAATGATAGCCTTGATCTTTACTTATTGCAAAAGAAAGCCATGTACGCTCAGTTCATTCTCTAAGTTAGCTTTGCTTCATTGGAGACCATGATGACCCCAGGATGTTGGGGCTGGCATACAAATGACACATCCAGGAACACCCTGAAGGGAGCAAGAATCCCGTAAGAATTAGCATACCAGGGCTCTGGACTTCCATCTCTAAATGCTGAAGGTCTGCAGCAGGGCAGGGATCTCCCTAGACAGAAGCATGGGCCACTTTTCTTCTTTTAGACAGATAAGGCATTTTCCCCTTGCAGCCATCCTTTCTGCATGAGTGGAGAGTCCCAAACCACCCAAGCCTATGCTTAAGTTAACATGGGCCTGGGGGTCCCCTGGAAGCTCTTAGTGCACCAACAGGTATAGGCAGATAAGATGCTAAGTGGGGACATTGGGAAGTAGATAACAACAGAAAAATGGCTGCTTGTTGTGTGTCCAGAGAAGCACAGAACTAGTGGAGACTAATGGTAAAACTCACACATACCCATCTGTCTTTAGCCTTACGAAGTTCATTAGCTTCATGGCCATAGAAGAGTGATTCGAATCCCTTTGTGGGTTCAATTTTCCCACCTACAGAGCAGATGATGTCCAACCCAGCTAAGCCAATGTCCATAGAGGCTCAGGCCCATGGCTGGTAAAGAAGAGTTCCAACAGGACAGAATGGAGACCTTCTACCCAGTCCCTGCTTCATGCTGACTTGTAGCTGTGGAGGAGGCTGAGGCTCAGGATCTTGGACAAGCCTCCTGGTAACAGAGATACTGCACGTGTGTGGCAATGTTCCATGGGACCAGGTTAAGAGACCTGAAGCTCTACAAAGGCAATTTTGGCTCTCTGCCACCACAGTAAGGACTTCTTGTGATGTTATCAGCTCGTGATGCTGCTCTCGCCATCTTTCTGAGAAGTAGGATGTCATGTGACGGCTATAGTAGCCCCTACCTGTTCTGTTTAAGCATTTTATGGGGTTTTGTTTAAATTCTGCTGGAAAAGAGGAAGACACTCAGGGCCCTGCCCTTTCCTGGCACCACACTGTCCTGGGGCAGCATATACAACGAGAAGAGATTCCATCTAGGGCAGAACCTGGGGGCCAAGGCACTCTCAGGGCTGTGGCAAGAAGTTGAGCATTTCCTACCTGCTGCCTCCACATTGTTCAGAACAACACAGTGAAAGGCCATTCAGAGACATCACCTTGTATTCCTCCTTCAAGTGTACAGAACATGGTGTTCTCCCAATCTGAACAAGCCTCAGGGTTTTCCAAGGAATACTTTGGAAATACAACAACATTCTAGACTTTGCTGGAGACCAGTGCTTTCCAGGAAGGGGAAAGTTTGAACCTAGGTCACAGTTTTGGGATGCTGTGAGAAGTTTGACAGTTGATGGGTGCAACCACCATCTTACAGATAGATACCACAGAGGATGGTCCCCACCAACACAGTGACACAGTCACAATGTCGAGAGTTCTGGGGTAAAAAAAAAAGTCTGCCCTCAAGATATTCAAGCACATGGCCAGAAATGTTGAGGAGATGAGGAGATGCTGAGAATGCCATTGAAAGTGGGTGCATCGAGTTATATCATCTTTGAGTGAATGTGTGAATAGCCATGAGCCTTATTCTCTCTCTCTCTCTCTCTCTCTCTCTCTCTCTCTCTCTCTCTCTCTCTGTGTGTGTGTGTGTGTGTATGTAGTATTCGTCTGCATCTGCATGTATGTCTGCAGGTGTAAGCACATGTGCATGCGTATATGGAGCTTGGAAGCAGATACTGAATATCCCTCCTACCCCCACTAGGGCTTCCTGCCTTGAGACAGGTGTTTTACTGAACTTGAAGTTCACCATTTCCAGCTACTCCGCTGTTGGCCACCACCCCTCATGACTCTTCCTGTCTCTCTATTCCTCAGCACCATGGTTAAAGGCATATAACCTTTCAAGGCTCCTACTATGGGTGCTGTGGATCCAAAGTCAGGTCCTCATGCTCGTGGTGCATCTCACACTCTTGCCCACTGAGCCATCTCTCCAGCCTGAAGTGTGTGATCATGAACAAGGTTTTGGAACCTTCTGCACCTTGATTTCTTTATCACTAAGATGGAAGGATCATCACAACAGCAACATACATATGGCAGGACTATTGGGGTATTTAATGAGCCAATCTGGGGAGGTTGGTTCAGTCACTCATCATGGGATATATGCTTGCTAACTCTGGTTATAGCTAGATTGGGCAATGAGTAGAAGTTGGCCCATAGGTCTGGCCTTAAAGGCTTGCAGTGGCCTTCTGGGAAGGTGTGGTGGGGCATGTGGGCTCACCTGGAAGCGATGGAAGTCCTGAGGCTTGAAGTCATTGGGAGAGCAGCCGCACCAGTCCACGATATGCTTGTACTGGCACTTGCAGCCCAGCTTGCGGTTCCAGTTGGTGATGCGCAGGTTGTTATCCACCATGGTGTCGCAGTGGGGGCTGTTCTCCAGGACCGTGTGGAAAAAGGACTGCAGGGGAGAAAAAGCCTACTGAGAACCCAGTAATGCAGCCAAGTATGTTGGACTGGCATGTCCTTCCTGGGGACCATCAATCGTAAAGGACTCCTCAGGATGCTAGTATTAAGTCACTCAGCAGGCACACAGTGTCAGCTACCAGGCCAGTCCACTCAGAGTACAGAGGCCTGTTTAATCTTCACTGGCTAATTCTACTTACCAATCCATTGCCTTGGGCATCCCTTCACTAGTGCCTAAGATCCGATATGAAGATATCTGCTCATTATCACCCAGGGCATCTGCTGTCTATATAACCAATAGGAAGAGTTTCTGAGGATGTGTCAATAAATGGGGACCAGGGACAAACATGGGATGCAATGGCTCTTGCTTGCAGAGAGCCTGACTGAAACCAACAGGTCAGGTTTAAAATAGATTTGGAACAATGTCTAATGAGCTGGGATTTCACCTCTGGATGAGGAAGGCCAGGCTCATGGGTGGCCTATACAGTGAAACTATGGTGCAGGGAAGGGTTGGGTGAGAAACCAAGGCCCATCACTTTCACTACAACACAAGAAAAGGTGGTGGGAGAGATGCTGCCATTGGCAGTGCTGGGGACCAGGAGCCATGGGAGTCAAGGCACTAGGGTAGTGTGGTTGGAACAGGAGTTAGGGGTGTGCTTGCTGTCCATGGTGCTGATCCAGGACCCACTGAGCTCACAGCAAGGTTAAACAGGATACCGAAGGGTTGTTTCCTATCCATGGTACTGAACCAGGAGCCCATAGGAAACAAGGTGGGCTGCATGCTTTCTGTGGGAATGAGCCAGAGCCACGGTCATTTTCTAATTGTAGGACTCTTGGCCAGCTCTTCCAGGGACCCTGATAGAAAGGTAATGCTGGGTCAAAAAGAGACAGAGAAGAGACAGTGTAGAGCCTCTGAGATGCTAAGAGAGACAAGGGAAAGGGATTTCTGTTTCAACACTATTTTATAACAATCTCTGCCAACCAGAGAATATATTTTCTTCTGGGCTCTGGTCCCCTAGGGGAAGCTCTTGGTGGATATGTGTTTGACTGGCAGATTTATGGACACAGCTTTTAGATTTCTTCTAAGCCCTGGAGTTGTCTAGGAAAGAACAAGCAGGCAGAGACAGCACAATGGAGGAAGAGGGTCTGACTGAGGCCCTAGGGACCAGATGCTGAGGCAGGGGTGGGGCAGTGAGTGCACTCAGAGCCTTGGGTACCCATGACATGGCTGGCATACCGCTGAGAACTACTGAACTCCTGGAGACTCTCATCTAAATGGGTGGATGGGCAGAATGAAGCACCACCTGCCACTCAAGGCCACTCACTTGCCTTCCTGTGATGCTAATGACATTGGCAGGGGACCTGGATTTAAACTTGAATTGTCTACAAGCTCACAGAGGCACCTCTCTTCCATCAAGCAGTGGGGAAAAGTACCCAATTACCAATTGCCCTGTGTCCTTTATAACGATGCAGAAATTCCCGGCAAGATAATGGATGAGGAGGTTATCAGAATGGAGAGAAAAGGTGATTTTCACTGAAATAGGATTAAAAGCTGATGACTTAACATGCGCATGGAATAGCAAAATCTGGCTCTGGGAGGCTGGGCTTCTCACAGTGAGGTGTATGGACAGCCAGCCCTCTTGGAAGCTGGCCCCTGGCCTGATAATGCATGGGAACCATCCATAGAGAGGCATGGTCTGTTCCCAGCTGTGTGAGCAGAGCTTGGGGCTCAGCAGGGGCTCAGCAGAGAGCCACACATGAGCAATGCCACAGGCTCTGTGGAAGCAGAAGAAACACTGTGGTTTTCCTGAGGTTAGAAGTCAGGATAAGACTGGGCTGGAGGTCAGGAGGATAAAGCCAGAAGCTCTCAGCTCAGGTCTGAGAGAAGGCGGTGTCTAGCATGTGGCCTAGCAAATCAGGAGGTGCCAGGCTGTTTTAGAACAGTCCGGAGCCTTATGCAATGGGGGCTGCACCTTGATGTCACAGATGACTCACGGGCTTGTTCAAAATGCTCCACAGGCAGGGCTGAGCCATGATGGCTGGCAATGGAGAGGGCCAAGGAAAGAGCTCACTTGGCTGTCTGGGGTGATTTTGGATTAGGAGTGTGTGTGTGTGTGTGTGTGTGCGCGCACACACACACACACACACACACACACAATGAAGACAGCACTATCGGGGACTGACAGGAGGGGACAGAACTGTATTCAAATGAGAAAAGGGATTACTGGTGCTGAAAATGGTTATTACTTTACTGGATGATTGATGACTGGAAGATGTGATGTGGCCGTGTCCTGCAACTGTTAGCATGCACCGCACAATTCCAGAGAGTGTCATCAACAGTCAGAGGGTCTGCAATTCTAACCCTTTTTTTTCCTGTTGCAAATAGCAGTAACATCTTTTTCTAGAAAATTAGAATATCGGATTTTTTTTTTTTCTATTAGGAATAGGGGCTGAGTGACTTGAACAAGGGCTATTTTTTTTTCTTTTCTTTTTTTACTTTGCACACACAGAGACCATGCAGGCTGAGGGTAGCATCCTTGACACTAGTGTGTACCACAGTTCTTACTATGAGGTCAAGGTCTGCAGGGATGACAGCACTGCCTGGAGGTTCAGAGGACAGTGGGTGGAGCCAAACATTCACTCTCTGCTAGGGCTACACCTAGCTCCTCTCCCCCCTCCTGCCCTGGGGCTTTCCTGGAACTCACCTCAGCAGGGAGGAGGGTGTAAGAGTAGAACTGCTTCATCTTGGTCACCAGGTCATCTGTGGAGAATGCCACATACTCTACAAACTTCCGGTTTAGCAGGAACCAATCAGAGCCGCCATCCACAGCAATGCCCTCTGGGATCCGCCGGTCCCCCAGGCGCCACATGTGTGTATCACACTCCAGGAAGAGACGGTCCAGGCCCTGCTTCCGGATGAACCTGGTGAAACAGATTGGCCTTGAGGACCTGGGTAAGAGATGTCTCCCCAGAGCCTAGCCACCACATTTACTGAGCACTTCCTGTGCCTGGGGGTTTCCTGCAGAGTCTACCTGTTGTTTCTCCTGAGTGAGGCAGGGTACAGCAACTATGGGACAGAAATCACTATTGCCCTACTAGATAGAACCACCAAGCCCAGAGAGCCGCGTGCAGCTCCCCAGCAACTTCAGTCTCGCCTCCACTTCTCTAGAAATCTCTCCCAATAACCTTCTAGTGTGGTTGCCGTGGCAGATTGACAAATGAACGCAGATCAAGGGTCCTCATCATAGGACAGTGCTATGAAATTCCTTCACACACAGAGACACATGCACGCACACACTGACATAACACAATGCTCAGTTGTTGGAATGTCTGCATAGCATGCATAAAGCACTGTGATGCAAGCTCCAGTATCACATGAACCTGCTTGGCACAGCGGCACATGCCTATCTTCCCAGCATTCAACACGCACACGCACATGCACACGCACGGCATATTGGGAGCCTTCTGGGATGTAAGCTCCACATGGATCCCTAGCTCATTACAAGTAAGGACCAGCCTTCCTTCTTCTTGGTCCCTGTGAGCATCTGGACCAATGCTTAGCACATGGTAGGTATTTAAGTGAAGGCTTTTGGGAAAAACTGAAAGTTCGGGAAGAAACCTTGCTTATAACTCTGCTATAAAAACCAGACCAAAACCATGATGCATTAGTATTAATGTGTATAGTTTTGGGTTTTTTTTTGTTGTTGTTGTTTGTTTGATTTTGTTAACTCGGCACTTGAGTTGAGCATGCTTGGCAGGTACCCCACCACTGTGCTGTAGTCCCTGTTAGTCCCTGTTCATGGCTGCTTCTCACTTCACACATTATACACGGGTTTGTAAAATATTTTGAAAAAAATTTACAAATTAGGATCTTTTGGGTACTTCATTAGCACATTAAATGACAAGATGTGGTGGCATTCTGGCATGTCTGATAAGTACTTGTGTGAGATTAGAGGGCACAGATTATGCTTTGAGGCATCTACATCAACTATAACATGATAGGAAAGTTTTCAATTCCAGTCTGTAGCTAATTCAGTGACCACTGGTATTGGCATGGTTTGGTACATACATGATCTCATGCTGTATTTGGTGGAAATAAATGAAAGGACCCTTTGAGGTCTTCCACACAAATGTAAACACACACACACACACACACACACACACACACACACACACACACACATCATTTAGGACTGCAGGGCAGATGGGGCAGAAGTAGTGTTTCTTTTTTCTGTCTTTCTGTGTGTCTCTGTCTCTCTCAGCAGCTAAGAAAATCAAAGCTCCTTAGACAAGATCTAAGGAAGTAAGTGTGTCAGGATTGTGGTCAGAGCTACAAACAAGCTTTCTTCTTGAGCTTCCAGTTCACTTACAGTGAGTCTTTATCGAATACCTACTGTGTGCTAGGCATGCTACGAGGTGCTCATGGGGATCAAGAATGAAGGAAAGGTAATGCTTATTCTAATGAACTAGGTGGGAGCTTAGAGTCCAGAAGGCTCCCAAAGCAGGGATCTTCCAGCCTTCTCAGCTATGGACTGGTGCAGGCATATGCATCTGTGAAGCTTTGGTTAGCAAACCGCTGTGTGAATCTTTTCCTTCTCATGTCTGCAGCACCCCTACACCATGTTGGGCTGACTGCTTTCCCAAAGACACACAGAGGACTTACATGCCAGCAGAATCCACCAGATCACCCAGCTGTGCAGGAGACCTAAGTGTCCAGTGTCCCTGGTCTTATTGTTTTCTAATGAGTTCATACATAAAGGCCCATTCTTCCCAGGGAATCCAGTGGGAGCTGTTGGTTAGAGCCACACTATCCCTTCCACAAAAGCATGCTGGACTCTGAAAGGAAGCCATGAGTTTTGAAATATCAAATCCTGCCTTGACTCTGGCTGCTAATAATCACATACTAGTATTCACGGGCTACACAGAGCCATGCTAAAACCTTAAATTTCAGATAACTTCTGTGAAAGTCCATATGGAAACCATGCTATCAGAGAGATGGGTGAGGGGCCAAGTAAATTCCTCCTTCCATGGAACAGCATTTAAACTCCACATCCCATTATGAGCTAACAGCATGTTGTAATTTTAATTTGCTGTCCAGGGTCATAATACCAAAATGCATGTACAAATCATCTCCACGATGAAATGCTCATGACCTTAGGGGACTCGGCTCCATGTTTAGTGCCATTTCAAACAGGATAAGCTGCAAGTATGCACTTTGGTTAAAGTGAGTAAATAGAGACATCCCATTCCTCAAGATCAGAAGAAGTTTCTTGTGCCACGGGCACTACCGAGGAGGGCTTTGTTTTGCTTCGGAAGATGGCAGCAGCCGAGAGTCTAGGAGCATTAGGAGAGTTGAGTCAACACTTTGAGCCAACTATTTAATTTTTAAGTTTTTATTTTCCCTATCCTGTGTACTCATCATAACTTGAAACATGAAGGTTGAAGCTGAAGGACAACGTGAGTCTAAAGACACCCTCTCCTGATAGGTGTTAGCCCCCGCCTCCTCTCCCACGAGGGCTGAGCACTAGTTAGCTCCCTCCTCCTCTCCCACAAGGGCTGAGCACTACTTAGCTCCCGCCTCCTCTCCCAAGAGGGCTGAGCACTACTTAGCTCCTGCCTCCTCTCGCACGAGGGCTGAGCACTAGTTAGCTCCCGCCTCCTCTCCCACGAGGGCTGAGCACTAGTTAGCATCTACGGGATTCATAATGGACAGAAGGGACTTAGAATGCTCACTCCACCCTTCCAGCTTTATTTCTCATTGCCATGGTTACCCTGGGGCATCTGGGCAACAGGTGGCGCCAAAACAACACAGGCACCACGTGAAGAGCCAGGTACTGATTCTGGCTCAGCACATCTCCATGAACCCATAATAGTAGTCCCAACAGCCCCCCAAATCAGATGCCTCTGCAAGGGCTTTGCCAAGCATTTAGTAAGCACTAGTCATCCAAGCGAGGGACAGGGACAACCTTCAGTGGACTCCCATTGATAAGTGACACCCCTCTCCCGGTCCCAGCCTCCTGAATCCTTTCCATGCTTTAGTGTTATTTGCCACATCTTTTTTCTCATATACAAGGTCCTAATTTGTCCTCTTTTTCTGCTCACGAGGTGTAAGTCTCAAGACAGCAGAGATGTTTGTCTTTGGTTTTTCTGCTGTAACCTCTAGAATAATGCATTCCATATTCCAGATACTCAGCAAATGTTTACCCAAGGGATGTGGACAATAAAAAAAGGGCAGGAGCTGTAAGCATTAGACAATCAGGAAGTCACAGAAAAGGCACAACCAGGTATCCATCCAAAGGCTCTAACATCTGACAGACAGCAGATGTATTAGAGGAAAGGCTGGGTAATGTCAGTCAGGAAATCTCAGCACTTGGGAAAGTGAGGCAGGAGGCTTGCCTTGAACGCAAGATAAGCTTCGGCCATATAATGAGTACCAGGCCAGCTGGAGCTACACAGCAAGAACTTGCCTCAAACAAGGCGAAACCAAGGAAGGTCAAGTAACTTCTTGAGGTAAAAGAGTGAGGGGTCTTGAACTGGACTCCAAGGCAGGCTCCTAATGTCTTCGTCTCGTTCCTTGCTGTTCAGCTCACCCGGGCCCCTCTGAAAGGGTGGAAATGAAGCATCTGAGTGGTTCCGCTGCCTTAAAGAGACAGTGTCCAAGTTTGCTTTGAAGGGAGGTTTTTCTGGGGGCCCCATTCAGACTTGCACCTTCAGGGTGGGCTTCCTGAATTTCACATAGAAGTTCTTACATTCAGTTTTACTTCCTGGGTCCTGAGAAATGTGTGCCTTGCCTTCCAAAGAGTTGGTCCAAAGAGTTGGCCAGGAGTTCGCACTAGATTCTGCTCTGGGCAGACTCCAGCATCTTTGATGACCACTCTTTGCACAGACTTGTCATGGCTAAAGGGCTAGGGAGAGTCATAATTTTATCAGCCCCAGAGAGCATCTTTGCTATTCCAGACCCTGCTTTCTGCTGAGAAAGGATTGAGAGCACCATCTCTGTCCTTTTCTCCCATCCAGAGGCAGAGAACAAAGTACACACTGTTGGCTACTGTTTGCCAAGTACACACCACAGTCTAGGGGCTGTGAACCCAGTATGATATACTCTCTCATGCGGTCTTTACTGGGGGAGGGGAGATGGGGGGCAGGAGAGAGTGTTTGTGTGAGTTCTCAAGCAGTCTTTACTAGGAGATGGGGATGGGAGGAGGGGAATAAAAACTATTTCACACTGTCTTGAAAAAACAGAAAGGCCCAGGGCAGACAAATGGGAGGCCATGTATGCACAATCCTGTGCAGGGGCTAGGAGGTGAGGGTGGGAATAACACAGAGTTCTAAGGTGACAAGGCTCCTGAAACTCACGGGACCCCAGGAGTGTGATAAATAACTAAGTCAGGAATGCGATCTGCTTTCTCCACCAGAGATGCAATATTAATTATGTGCTCACATTAGAGTGCTGCGTGTTAGCCAGGGGAGGGAGCCCACCCTCTGCAGACGCAAGATGGTACTAAAGGAACTCCAGACAGCAGATCTACCAGGAGGCTCCTGGCCAGGCTCCCTGTAGACTTGCCAACTTTAGGTTAATCAGTTACCTGTTTACACATCCAGTGGGATTTAAGCTGGAGATTAATTCAGTGTCAGAGAAGGGTGATGCCTGATGCTGCCTAGAGTCATTCTGGTACCCAGTGTGGGAATGCTGCCCAGGGCAGGTGAGTCCAGACAGGAGGAGGAGGAGCTACCTGTGTTGCTTCTGATCCAGAGCTGGATCCTCTCCCAGAATTCCACCTGCTTGTTCTTCTGACAGTGGGAAGACTCTAGGAGCTTCTCTGAGAGCTGGAGTCCCATGTCTGGCACTTCTAAGATGCCTCTCCATCACCATCCCCGTTTGCTTCCTATTCAAAGTAATTGTCCCAAGAGGCTATCTATTAATTTGCTCCCTTCTTTGTTTCTGCGGCACAGGAAATGGAACTTGGGGCCTGGCATGTGTCCACAGGCTCTCTGCCGCTGAGCACTTCCTCTTATACAGCTTTGTATTTACATAGTTTACATGTATTTATTTCCCTTGTGTATGTGTGTTTGTGTGTATATGTATGTATGTATGTATGCATGCATGTTTGTATGTCTGTATTACATGCTGTGGTAAACACGTGGAGGTCTGAGAAAAGTTTGCAGAAGTTGGTTCTTTCCTTCAGCGATGTGGGTGTTGGGGACTGAACTCAGGTTGTCAAGCTTGGCAAAAAGTTCCTTTACCAAATGAGTCATCAGCCGTTTTTAAAAACAAATTAGTTATTTGTTTTTAATTTTTAATAAACAGCTATTATCTGCCCCCCGCGTATCTGTCTTTCTGTCTCTGTTACTCTGTGGTGTCTGCTCTCTGTCCATCGTGTGTGTGTGTGGTGTGTGTGTGTGTGTATGTGTGTGCACACGTGCGTGTGTATGTGTATGTGTGTATGTGTATGTGTGTGTGCGCACGCATGCGTGTGTGTGTGTGTATGTGTGTGTGTGCACGCATGCGTGTGTATGTGTGTGTGTGCGTGCGTGCACGCGCACTTGTGTACAAGCACACGTGCCATGATGAGCGTGCAGAGACCAGAGTACAACTCTGTGGTGCTGCTTATCTCTTTCCCGCCTTTCCATGGGCTTTGGGGACCAGGCTTCTGTGGCTATACACTGTCACTCAGCCATCTCACTGGTCTCATGTGGCTCCTCCTTAAGGACTTTTATCTTTAGTCAAGTCTCACTAAATCTCCCAGAATGGCCTTGAACTTGCCATCTTCCTTCCACGGCCTTCCAAGCAGCTGGTATCACAGTCCTGCATCATCATGCTTGGCTATAATTCAGTAGATTCTAGAAAATTATAGTGTTGACCTTATTCTCATCACTGCATTTTACAGACAGTTTGCAGAGAGCAAATACACAAATGATTAGTGGCTTCCAGAGGTCCTGTGTGGTCCTCTGTGGGAGCACAGTGAGTGTCGGGAGAGGCCAGGTGACTCTCGGCCTGGATGGTTACTGTCTATGCTGCAGCTCGGTCAGTGACAAGCGGTTCAGACCCTGGCGGGTGGGATGAGACATTGTGAGTCTCTAGTACTCAGCTTAAGTTTCTCTCCAATGGGAAAACATTCACCAAGAGAGGTTGGAATGGGGTAACATATTCAAAGTGTTCAGCTTCCTGCGGTCTGTCGGTGAGCCAGGCCATCCCGCTGTTGCTGTTGTTTGCCGGCTATACACAGAGGCAAGGCCAGTCAGAGCTACATGCTGGAGACCCACATGGGGATGTAGCAGAGATGACCTTCTGATACCAACACTTCTGTCTTACCATTTGCATTCTATCACATCCCAAACGCTGCGCTCTTCCTGGTGACTGAGAAATTACACAGAGCAGAAAATATCCCACAAGAAGCTACTGGATCAGAGGGAGCTGAGTTTCCCTTTTTATTCCCCTGTCCCCACATCGAGACTCAGGCAGAGACAAGGAGCTCCCAGAGACATTTCCATGACTCAGGGCTCAGAATCGACTCCAGGGCACGAGCTCTTGTCCAGCTGGGGAATGATGATGGCCCCACATGTCAGTGTCAGTCACTCCACTGGGGACTTAAGGTTTTTTGGATGGAAGCTTGGAGAAACAGTGAGCACAACATTCCCATTCATTTAATTACAGGGACAGTTGGGACGAACCTGGCAGCCATTGGGATACAAGTTTCCTTGTTTGACATCTCCTCGCAGTGGGAGCCCAAAGTCTAAACTGGTGGCCAGTGTCTAGAGATGGGCGCAGAGGGTCAGCGTGGCTGTTAGGTTCCAGAGAAAGGAAAGCTGAGGCGCCTGCAACCTGTGCTTCACCCCGCTGCTTGCTTTTGTCCCTTTGTTCCTGCTACTCAAGCTCTCTGCTCTTGTCACCTGCTCTTACAAGAGTCAGGCCAGAAGCAAGCCATGCCAGACCAGAACGGGCTTTGGAAACCAGCTCATTCAACTATACTGTCTTGCAAAGGGGAGAATGCTGAAGTCCAGTGGAGCTGAGAAGTTGCCTCAGACTCACCTAGCACATTATCAGCTCAGGAACCTTAGAGCTACACAAGTTATCTCTACCCTAGGAGAAGAACTACTAGTATTAATCTGTTAAATGAACATAATATAAAACTGATTCCTAATGACTTATGATCACACCCATAAGTAAAGATATGTCTCATCTCTCCTCTGAGATATTTCTATTTGCAGTAGACTAACTCAAAGACCCGCAACTGGTCATTGTGAAGAAAACAAAAGATGTCAAAGTGCTTAGCTCTAAATGAGACCTCTACTTAATGCCACCCCACCCACCCCAGCTCAGGAGGGGGAGGGGGAGGAGGAGGGGGAGGGG
>NC_034590.1:87333048-87342834 GCF_900095145.1 Mus pahari | reverse complement strand
GGGAGGGGGAGGGGGAGGGGGAGGGGGAGAGAGAGAATACAGTTTTTGGTAAGTTGACCATGCTCCAATAAAAAGACACAGGGCCAAGAATATGTGGGTATCACAAATTGGTTTTGATGGGTTTAATTTCTTTTTTTTTTCTTTCTTTTTTTTTAGAATTAAAAATAAAGAACTAAGTAGAGTGTGTAGGGAAGAAGGTGGATCCAGGAGGACATGGAGCAAAAGATGACTATAATCAAATATATTATGATGGCTGGTTTTTATGTCAACTTGACACAGACTAGAGTCATTTGAAAGGAGAGAACTTCAGTTGAGCAAACACCTCCATAAGATCAGGCTGTAGGCAAGCTTGTAGGGCATTTTTAAAATTAGTGATCCCCACCCATTGGTGGTGGTTTCATCTCTGGGCTGGTGGTCCTGGGTTCTAGAGGAAAGCAGGCTGAGCAAGCCATGAGGAGCAAGCAGCACCCATCAATAGCCCCTGCCTTCCAGTTCCTGTCCTGTTTAGTTCCAGTTCCAACTGCTGAACAGTGATGTGGAAGTATAAGTCAAATCAACCCTTTGCTTCCCGAGTTGCTTTGGTTATGGTATTTCATCACAGCAATAGTAACCTAAGACATACATTGTACAATGGTCTCAAAGAGGTGATAATTGGAAGGAAGGAAGGAAGGAAGGAAGGAAGGAAGGAAGGAAGGAAGGAAGGAAGGAAGGAAGGAGGAAGGCAGGCATCTGGCACATTGACACAAAGCAGGGCTGGCACATAGGGAGCCATGACACCCTGCGGGACTTTTGAGAATAGCCTCTTTGGACACAGTCCGTCCATTGCAATTGAGTCCCAGCCCTGCCCTGATTCTGTGAGACCAACATTTCTCTGTATTCAGCTTCCTTGCTTGTAAGATAAAATCAGCTACTGAGCTGTTGGTGGCCACAACCTAAAGCTAGATAATTAAGTCAACATTTAAGAATATGGAACCATCTCACTTTTATGGGGTCATTGCAGCTGCTCAGTTCAGCCATATCGGAAGTCAGTGGGACTTGTTCCACTAACTCTCCTTGTCTACAAGTTTGCCTGAAGTGGGCTTGTGTCACTCACCACTGAAAGAATTCTTTGTGTTACAGCAGCGGTATGGGAACCAGAGGTAAGCTGGCCTCATCCCTGCCTACTGGTGAGAGGCAATGGGAGATGGACTGTGGGAAGCCTTGACACACAGCAAGGGAAAACTTGACTAACAAGAAGAAAGTTGTAGGTGATTCACTGATTCATTTATTAATCAATTCACATCAATTCATTTTATTAACAAATTAACACTGTAAAATATTGTACTTAATTTCTATAAACCAAAGAGTCCCAGCTGAGGATGTAAAGGGTAAATGTAGGAATCTGTGAGTAATTTTGATCTGCAATACTTGGGCTTTGGGGTTTGAGAGGCAGGTAGTAGTAACATGTTATACTGCTCTGAGCCATGTTAGAACTATCTGCCCACTGCCGGTGCACCTGGATCACACTGGGTGTGTGTGTACATGCAAGGGCTTGAGATCTGGGATACATTCCTACCAGCAGCATTTTGGTTTTATGCTTACCATGGCAATAGCATCATCATCACCATCATCATCACCATCACTGGCAACATCTCATTAAATCCTATCTAAAACTGTGACTTTCATTTTACTGGGAAAGGCATGGTCTCAGAGAGGTTAAGTTACACAGGCAGTGCAATGCAGCCTGAAACTCAGGAGATCAGCATTTCATTCTAGGCGGTGGGACCTCAAAGGCCATGACTTTAATTGTGCTATCAAGAGTTCCTAGAGAAGCACTTGGGAAACTGAGCCAAGACTAAAGAGCGATCAGCCTGAAGCAGTACTGCTGGTGTGGATGTGATTTTTGACATGTGTTGATGAATAGAGCTGACTCCTTGCCCGTGATGTAAGGTGCTTGGACCAATCACATACTGTAGGCTATATGGAGAAGATGCGTTTTATTCTTGACCAGTGGGAGAGGACTATTAATATTAGGGTCACCTTTAATAATGAACACTCCATAGAATTATCCCTAGATGTAACCAATACATACCTCTGCTGTCAAAAACTCCTGGGTTCAAATCCTGACATTTACCAACTGGGCAACCTTAGAAGAATCCAATTGAGCTCTTGAAGCCTCCCTTTCATTTATGCAGAATGTAGCTATGAATTCTTACTCTGCATTGAATAAAGCCAATGTCAAATGCAATGGGCCAAGAAGCCCAGCAAAGTACTAGGGTCTCAGCAGGGAGACTGCCCACAGGGGCAGTGATTTGTATCTGTCCAGCCAGCCTCTCTACCACTAGCGGCCCCAGATTGTGCTATTGCTAACTGATAGGGATTCACAGGGCACTGACCAGCTTTGAAGTGCCTTTAAATACAGTGGAAGAATATGATCAAGAAGGGGCCATTAGATGCGGAGTCGGCTGCTGAAATGACAGGTAAAAGAAGAAATAACGCAATCCATGCATTCTGGGATGACTCCTCAAAAGGTCGGGGCAGGGAGCTTAGTGTTTGCTTCTGTGAGATAACGAGGTAAACTGAGACACAAATCCTGCTATCTCTACAAGCCATGGCAGAGACACTTTTAAACAGAGACCGTAAATTCAAACCCCAACTACAGTCAGATCAGGAACAGAGACAGGAAATGCCATGACCTGGGGAACATGGGATTTGATTGGATGTCAGATCTGAGCAAAGTCAGACACAGGTCGAGGGACTCCAAGGTTTATCAGAGTTAATTGGAAATCTAGATTCTCATGAAAGATATCATGAACCATGTTACCAGAACAAACAGGCAAGCAAACAAACCCACATGAAATATCAAAAAGGCCAAATGCAAAATATTAACAAACTGTGATGATTCCTAGAACTTCCAGGGTTTATGTTGTATTCAATGCCAGAATTGAGGGGGCGCTCTCCCACCAGGAAAAGATGCTTTTTATGTATGAGTCTATGTTCACATGTGTATGTATATATGTGTGTATATAAGTGTGCATACATGGCATGCATGTGGAGATCATGGACACCTTCAGGATGTGGAAATGTTACTAAGATGCGGTCCCCAGTCTGCCTACTGACCAAGTGAGAATTAACCATGACTACTTAGATCCAGGGACAAAGACACAAAAGGTTCTAAGTGGGCTGGAGAGCCAGTGCTGCTGATAAAGGGTTTGTTGTGCAAGCCCGAGGATCTGAGTTCAATCCCCTACATCCACGTGAGGGTTCCTGTCTCAAACAAAACGTGGGTGGTACCTGAGGAATATACTTAAGGCTGTCTGCTGGCTTCCACACACACAGGTGCATGTACACCTGCATACACATGTGTACCCCATACATACACACACAGGTACATGTGTACCTGCACACACATGTGCACCCCATACATACACATACACAGGTGCATGTACACCTGCACACACATGTGCACCCCATACATACACATACACAGGTGCATGTACACCTGCACATACATGTGCACCCTATACATACACACACAGGTACATGTGTACCTGCATGCACATGTGCACCCCCATACATACACAGGTGCATGTGACACTGCACACACATGTGCACCCCCATATATACACACACACAAGCGCATATACACCTGCATACACATGTGCACCCCTATACATACACACATACAGGTGCATGTGCCACTGCATACACTTATGCACCTAAACACTCATGCACACACATACACATACAGGAATAAGTTCAAAATATTTCCTGGGAGAAAAGCTAGGAGCCTGAAAAGCACCTGCTTGTGTCTGTCCTCGGCTACCACATAGGAAACTTTCCCCTGGTTGTCTACCTGGGAGACAGGCCCCAGCGACAGCTTTCCATCTCTGTGGTGCATTCATTACCTTGCATTGTCCCGGCCATGTGACTTCAGGAAGTTCATATCTCGATATCTGGAAAGAAATGCTACCAGCTGGTCATTTGTCCTGTGGAAACAAACAGAAGAGAACGTCAGAGTCCTCTGCAGAGGTTTGGGGTTTGCTCCATTTTTCCTCCTGGGAAGCAGATTTCACTCTGCTTTCCTGGATTTGCCTGTTCTGAGCACAGCACACAGTCTGCTGAAGTGTCTTCTCGGCAGGTCCTATCCCCGGGCCTGTCACATTGTCACATTGCCTGAAAACAGGCCGTGTTCTAGTTTCAATCTGGCTGCAGTGTGGTAACATCCTGGAAAGGGGCAATTTCAGAGGGAAAAGTTATTGCCCTGATTATTGTCCATGAAGAAAGCCAGTGTATCAACAGCTGGGGACCGCTGGACGCACCACAACCACAGTCAAGAGCAGAGACAAGTGATTGACTGTCATGCTCATCCCGGCTTCTTCATTGTCATACATGTCAAGACCCCTACCCAGTGAACAGGGACACACACATGGAGCTGGTTCTCCCAACGACAATCAATTCTGACAATGCCTGTCCCCATACATGACACAGGCCAGCCCAATATAAGCAGTCCTTCATTAGCCTGCTTTCCCAGGTGAGTATAGGTTTTGTCAAGTTTACAGTTAAAGCCACAGGCTGTTTGTGCATCGGTTTCCCACACAGTCTACTCTTCAGGGGACTCTGAGGACAAGAACAGTGTCTTCTATGCTTCATTGGTCATGGTCAACAATAGTCATCGGTAGCTGAGACCAGACTCAGGGCCTTTGCTCTTGCTGTGCCCAGGCCATTTTGTCCTCTCCATTTCTGGCCTGTTCTTGTCATTTAGGTTTTCAAATGTCATTTCTTGAGACAGGTCTTTTCTGGCTGTTCCTCCTAAAGTAGCCCCTGACTCCTCCAGCCCACCTTTATCACATCATGATGTTGAGTTGACAGCTTTATCACCATTTGAAAGCACTCTCTTGGTTACCTTACAATATAAGGTCCATAAGGAAAGAACCTGGTCAGATCTGCTCATTCTTGGCACACAGTAGGGCTGACACTAATGTTTGTGGAAGGAAGGAAGGAAGGAAGGAAGGCTGAAGGAATGGATAAGTTCCGATGAGCTGAGGTAGAACTGACTCCTCCAGTGCACAGAGAAGAGTGAATGAATCCGAGTCCTCGATAACCACCGGGCTGTGGATTGAGCTTTAAAAAATATGAAGCGCCGTGCAAACGGATGACATCGTTCCCAGCATTGTTATCCCAAATTTATCACCATCAATCTCAGCGTTCACAGTGCCGTCACAGCTAATCAGCTTGTGCATACAGCTGTGACAGTATTTTAAAAGGCAGTCACACAGGTCTCCATCTGCCAGAGATGCAGTCGCCTCTTCCACTGAATAAACCCAAACAGGTAAATGGTGCTGATGTGACAGCTCCTTCGTCACCATCACCGGGGTCCTCTGTTGCAGGAAGGGGAGGTGCGAAGGGGAGGTGCTCCTTAAAGAGCAGGGGTTAACTATTCTTCCAGACTGGGTGAGGTGGGAGGAAAGAGGCTCTATTGGAACACAGGGAGGCTGGACTCTTTCTTTTGAGTTTTGTGTGTGTGTGTGTGTGTGTGTGTGTGTGTGTGTGTGTGTGTTTTGTTTCTGTGTATGCACAAGAGAAAGGAGGTCAGCAGACATCCTTGGGTGTTAGTCCCTCATTCTGTCTTGTTCCAGGCAGGGTCTCCTGTTTACCACTATGTACACTAAACTGTCTGGCCAGTGAGTTTCTAGGGAGTCCCCCACATCTGTCTGTGGTCTCATCTCACAGTAGAAGTGCTTAAATTATAGATGTTCCCTACTCCTTATGACTTTATGCCTGGGCTGGAGTTTTAACTCAGGTCCTCGTGCTTGAGTAACCTGTGCTCTGTCTATTGTGTGTGCATCTCCGTAATTCTAACGCTGGGCTTAAGAGAAGCAGTGTGGTATCTCAGAAAGCAATGTCTAAGGTCCAGAAGTGGAAACACGGCCCTCCATGTGACTAAAGGACAAACAAGTCACCGAACTCTCTGAACAGTGAGTGGCCTTCTGTAAATTCATTTCCTCCTGGCTGTTCACATATGAACACACTGAGCACACAGTAAGTTCATCATACATTCTCACCAAGAGGATGATGGGTAGGCTTAAGGGCACACAGTAGGTACACATTCAATGCATGTTGCTTTGCTCTTTCTACTTCGGAGGTGCCCGGTCTGTACCACCTTCAGCCCTCAGCCCTCTATTTCTCTGCCACTCTTCAGCACTGTCAAAATGAATCCTCATCCACTCATTGGATGACAAATGCTGACCTCTAGATGGGTGGAAAGGGAGCAGAACAGAGCAGTTGAGACATCTGAGATCAAAAGAAATGTGGTCAGTGTCCCAGCCTCTTATTGAAATAAAAACCAATTAGAAGTCAACCATACTGGGGTGGCAGATGTCCGAAGAGCCTCCTGTATCTGCAGCCTGGTAAAAAATCTATTGTGCTCCAGATGCAGAGCTCTGCTGACATATACAGAGATGAGTCTTAGGGATAGACCCCAAAGGCCAACCTTTGTGAGTCTGGACCAAGGTGGTCAAGGTTCCTAGGTTCCTGTGGCCTCCCGCTAAAAAGGGTCTCCAAGGAGCTGATGGGGTAAGCAGCTACTGGATGACTTTATTAAAGAAAATCAGGCAATGTCTTTCCCAGCCATCTGGAAGCCCACTCTCCTCTGTCTCAGCCGCTCTTATTTACCAAACCCTTGCCACACTCTGCGACAGTTCATTATTGTCGTCCTGATGAATAAAAGGATAAGTTAACCTCTGAATGGGTCCCCAGCAGCAGGAATAATAAACAGGGCCTCTCGGGGGAAGCTTAGGTGGGAGGATTGAAGGGGCCAAGGCCAGGCTCGGGGAGCCCCCTCTGGGAAGTCTCAGGCCTCCCAGGGTCAGCCTGCTGTGGCTCCATTTAGCAACCCTAGAGAGTATCTATCAGGGCTGGAGCTAGGGCCATTTTCGCATTTCCCGCTTCACCAGGTCCCCATCTGATGGGGATGAATAGGCATTTAGCGAATTTACTTAGCGATGCTTCCACATGAAAACGTCTCAAAAGATGACATCTTGGGGGGAGAGGGGGTGGCTGGGGAGGGGCTGGAGCCGTTGCATAAAGTCCCCTTTTAAAGCAAAGCCCTTTTCGGTGAGTGGGCTTGCTGGATTGGCTGGATGGGTGGGGTGAGGGGAACTACCTCTTACTCCATTTGGCTGGGCGACCCTGTAGCTCCTTGCTTGCCCCTCTTTGTAAAATGGCTACTCTGGCCAGGCAATCCCTGCTTCTGTTCAAAAAGGAGCCGGGATTCAGCTGGGGACCAACTCACCCAATTGCTTCTCTCAGGCTCCTGTCAATAATCGCCTACATATTTAGTTCATTCCAGATAAAGAACAGCTTGTGATGTGACATTTTAGCCCATTCCAGCCTTGCTGGCTTGGACCCCCCTCCCCCCACACTTTTCTTTTATAGAGCAGTATTTCTCCACGTGGATCCCATCACTCATCTCTGGGACCTGTGTTAGCCAGATCCACCTTCTGCTGACACTGATCACAGGCCAGTCTATCTCTTGTTGATTGCAAGGTGCCCATTGCTGCAGCCATCAGGACCGTGGAAATATCTGCTTCAATATGTAATATGTAAGCAAACACTGAAACCAGGAGGGAACCATAAATAAGACAGTTGCAAAGTGAGGCTGCAAACCATGGCCATCCTTGGACGTGCACCATGCTCTAGCTTCAGGCCAGAGGCTGGTTGTGCTCTGCCTCCTTTGATATTTACGAGGATGCCATACAGTGAGTTTCACTCTCATCCGACAGACTGGTGGTTGGACTCAGAGACATTAGGTCATGAGGGAAAGTACAGAACCAGGCTTGAGACCTGGTTCTGATGTTACAGCTGGTGCTCTTGATAAATAGCCCACTCTGCAAAATGACAGAGAGTGGCAGAGTGGGGGTGGTGGTGGTGGTGGGTGAATTCCATCCCAGGAGCAGAAGAAACACTACAGGCGTGCGTGGGAAGGAGCCATGCTTGTAGCCTGGCCTGCAAACCCGAAGTTACTCTGAGAAACACTACACTTGGGGCTGGAGAGATGGCTCAGTGCTCAGGGGCACTGACTGCTCTTGCAGAGGACCCAGCACCCCACACGGTAGCTCATCTGAGTCCCCTTTCTGGCCTCCACAGGCACTGCATGCATGTGGTACAAACATAGACAGGCAAAACACTCACTCATACACATAAAATAAAAAATAAATAAATCTGTAAGAGAAAGGAACACTGCATCTCAAGCCTCACCCAGGACCTATTGAGATAAACTCAGCTTCTTTTCTCTTTTTGAATGTTCGTGTATGTGTGTGTGTGTGTGTGTGTGTGTGTGTGTGTGTGTGTGTGTGTGTGTGCGCACTGTATGGAGGTCAGAGGTCGGCCTCAGGTGTCAGTCCTCTGGCATTGTCCACCTTGCTTTGCTTTGGTTTGGTTTTATTCGGTTTGTTTTGGACAGAAAGTCGATTATCTTGGCCAGTGAGCCCCAGAGATCTGCCTGTCTTCATTTTCACAGTGCTTCAATTACAAACACACAGCACCACACCTACTGAGGCTTGAACTCAGGTCACAGCAAGCACTTGACCTGCTGATCCATATCCCTGGCTTGAGATCAAGGTGCCTTCTCGGGCTCCCAGGCGCTATGTGTGCTCTTGTCAAGTCAGAGCTGCTCGGCTCTGCTGAGTCTGCGGCTGGGTGACTAGTTTCTTCCTCCTCTATCTGCTCCCTGGGAGCCCTTCTGGAATTCCCACACTTAGAGGGGAGTTCCTTTCGTCTCTACAAGGCTTGAACCTCAGGTGCTGGAGTATTATATAGAACCATGCATGTAAGACCTCTATGATAGCAACTGGTACAGGGTAAGTCTTTGACAAATGTTAGCCATCATTTAATAGTTTCATTGTCATCTGAAACATTGGGTACATAAGACATTTTGATCCAGAGAAAGCAATGAAAGGGCTCAACTTGCCTCTGCCTTGGAGGACTCTTTGTGCTTAACACCCACAGAATATTCCACAGAGGACAGAGTGGGAAATGACCCTTTGTACTTGTTCTCATCTGTCCACTGGTATAAGATAAAAGATGACCCCTAGAGCACAGGACACCATTTTTATGGCCACACCTCTGAATATCGGGACAAATAGGATGAGGGGAACAACCTGACACTTCCTGAGCAGCCAGAATCCCAGGTTCCTGAGAAAAACCTGCTCTAGGTACACAGGGTCATAGCCAAGTAAGGCTGCTGTGTTTGCAATGATTGACAGGCGAGAGGAAGATGGGGTCTGCTCAGTCTCTCCTGGGAAAGAGTCAAGAACACACCTATCTTCATGTCCTTCCAACCACTGCTCTCCTCCCTAACCCATTTCACAAGGCTGGATGCCGAAAGGGACCTCAGGAGGCAGCTACAGCGTCAGGGTGAGGCCAGCAGGCTGAAGCCATGGTGGTACACACACAGGACATTTGTATGTGTTGGAACTCAACCCTATGGCACTGCCTAGGGAATGAAGACCCTACAGGGTCTAGACTGCAGTGGACTGGCTATTGTGGGACAGACGTGTACATGCCAGGTGTAAGATGGGGTGTGCATGAAGAGGGGTGGGTTGAAGATAGGAGAATTGGAGGCATCTTTATCCTGATCTCTGAATGGATGGTATTGCCTCAGTGTCAAGCTCTAGTGTGGTACACCATCCATCACATCTTTATATGCTCTCTCTCTCTCTCTCTCTCTCTCTCTCTCTCTCTCTCTATATCTCTATATATATATATATATAGCATAATAGGTGAGAGCTGTACCACTGAGCTTTA
>NC_034590.1:87314399-87332971 GCF_900095145.1 Mus pahari | reverse complement strand
TCTCTCTCTCTCTCTCTCTCTCTCTCTCTCTCTCTCTCTCTCTCTGTGTGTGTGTGTTGCATAATAGGTGAGAGCTGTACCACTGAGCTTTATCCTCAGGCCTCTTTGGACATCATTTTAGTTTCATCCTAAACAACAATATTCACAGCACTTGATGTTCTTATCTTCTTCCCACCTTTTTTTTTATTGTGCCAACATAACATAACACACATCTTGTCGGCTTCACTAGTAGAGGTGTGCAGTTTGGTTTTAATGCATACAGTCACACTGCTGTATAACCACCAGCACTGCCCACTTCCAGCACTCTTTCTGTTCTGCAAAATAAAAGCCCCGTTTCTCCCATTTCCCAGCCCCTGACAACTATAATTTTCTTTTGTTTTTGCAATTTTGGTAACTCTCACTATTTCATAGAAGTGCAGCTGTGCACACAGCTTGATGGACTTCATTTGCGCATGCACATGTAGGAATTTCTGTCTTCTTTTAGGTTAAATACTACTCCAATCTGATCTACCACATTTGTAATTCAAGTTATACATGAAAACACAATGATCACTTGACTACACACATCCTAAGCCAACCTAGCAACCAAGGACGTCAACGGAAGTCTCAACTGCCCCGACTAATGGAGTCCTCAGCAGATAATATTCTAGTTTTAGGATTGGATGATTCTTGGTAAATAAAATGAGTTCTTAGCCCAAGCTCAGAGCACAACCAACGGGTTTGTATCTACAGGAGTCAACGGCCCGTCTTGTGATGAAAAGTCGGGAATTCAGGAAGCAACGAGGGAGTGCTAGCCTTTTGGTGCTCTCTGTTTTCACACACATGTGTGTGGGTCCGTGTGTCTCTGCATGCATAGAGGCCATGGGGGAGGTCAGGAATATCCCCTTGTCACCTCTTGTCTTATGCCTTTCATTCAGGGCCTCTCAGTGAATTCAGAGCTTGATACTTTCCATGAGACTGGCAGCCAGTAAGTCTCACAGATCCTACTGTCTCTTCCCACCCAAGCTCTCGGTATCCATGTGGTTTTTTGGCGGCCACGCCCAGGTTTCTATGAGGATGCTGTGACCCGAATGCCGGTCCTCGTGTTTGCACAGCAAGCACTCTCATCCTTTTGCCCCTACTCCTTTAAAATTTATCATTGCAGAAGTTTAGACTGCAGCAAGATAAAAAGCCGGCTATCTGTCGTGGATATGGGCACAGAGAAGGTAGCTACAAAAGTACTGGGTAGGGCATCCCAGCAACTAACAGGCACTTGAGGGTGCTCAGCCAGGGTAGGCTGACCAGGCGCGGGGGGGGGGGGTCGTCAAGGCTTCTTCCTTTCTCATAGTATCAATAATGTTAGGGGTTCTAGGGGACTAAATCACCTCGCCGGAAAGTGTAAATGACCCCTTGTTGGCTGGGTGTGAGGTGTGGGCAAAACTATCCTCCATGCCTGGGACAGCATGTGCCCATCTGTTAAGTAACAACACTGGGGGTTTCCATCTGGATGCATGAGCAGGACCTTGGACAGTCCCTTGGACAGTCCCTGCTAGGCAGGTGGCTACTGCCCTGTCAGGGAAGAAACTGGGCTAGATCCCTTCAGGACCTCAGCTCCCTGCAGCAGTCAGACATGAGTCAGTCAATTCAACTTAGCACTTGGTGGGCAAGATTCAGCAATGTGGCTCTGTCTTCAGGAACTGGAGACAGCCATCACCTTCCCAAGCTTCATGCTCCCTATGAGAGTGTTGCGTTACTTAACACAGCTGTACAGCGGACTTAACACAGACACCGTGTGAGGTTTGACTTTCTTCATAGCTCACCTGAAACCAGAGCTAGCCATCTCTCTCACTCCTGTGACAGCCCTGACTGGATTGAGGCCTCTTTGCTTGGTTTATTTTGGGGGTGCACAGGCAGTGGAGACATTTTCAAGTCTATTTCCTCAAGGCCCCAGATATTTTTAGCACAGACATTAACAACATCCTCTCCCTATGAGGAAGAGCAGGAATCCCAGATCCCCACAATAGAAAAGTGAAGTTCAAGGCTGTTTGGAGACAAAAAGCAAAGGAATCAGAAAATGAAGCCAGTCTCGGTTACAAATGTGGTCAAGGTGTGCATAGAAGATGCTGGGGGGCTGTTTGGAAAGTTCCGGGTGCTGTATTTGTTCCCGGATGCTATAGTTATAATTACAGCAGCATGGGCACCCAGGACAAGAGAACTGGCTAAAATCTCACCCTACCTCCAACAGGCACTCACCTTAACTTTCCAAAACATGAGTTTGGTGTGGTACCTCTTCCACTTGATGTGCTTCGGGAACTCTCCATCAGGGGCAGGCCACTGCGCTAACTGCCTAGCAAGGCACATGTTTCTTAAGGTCAGACTCTGCCCAGTACAACTTCGGGACTATTTGACTCGACGCTTTCTAACTGTTCAGCCTCTTCCCTAACAGGTCCTGCCCTATGCCACACGCCTGTGACAGCAGTGGGTGACAACAGTCACAGTATAGCAAGGCCCTCGTGATACAGAGTGAGTCGCCAGCAATAAAAGGAATCATGAGACACAAACCCAGAGCATCCCACAGAGACTGTGGGGACAGTCCCTCCCTCCACACAAGCAGCAGGCTGGAGAGCCACCTGGATAATAAAACCCAATCGCTGCTAATTGGATTTACCTTTTTGTTACTCATGAAAATGATGTGGCACTAAAACATGCTCATTGCATTTGAAGGGACCCGCAAATCACTTTGCAAAGCCTTGACACGTTCACAGAGCATTTGGGAGAAACACATTTCTCATTTTAAACACACATATGCCATCTGAAGAGGCCATTTATCTGATGTTCCATCAGTGAGAACTCTGAACGCGCCAGCCCTTCCTCAAGATGGCTGTAATGGCAAGGTGACTGACAGGGATCCGCACCAAGGGGCCTGGTTGGTTCTGAGACTGCTAGAAGCACGAACAAATTAAACTGTAGCCTGCTCTGGTAGCACATGCCTGCAAGACCAGCACTCTGGAAGCTGAGGAGAAAAGATGGCACGAGGCCAGCCTGGGCTGTGTAGTGAGACCCTATCTCCGAACAAACAAAATATTTAAATATGCTGTTCAGTTTGGTTTGGATACATACATGCATGTCCACAATGCACATACACGTGTATGTGAAGTCAACTTGTTAATTACATATTAATTCTCTGTAATCTGGCTGTCGTTACATGTTATAAGACATATCAAGTAAGTACCCTCTTCGACTGGAAAAAATTCTAGCTTCTAGAATGGTCTGAGGAAGGACTCGTAGTCCTACTATGAAAACCCTTCTTCTGTTAGAATCATCACTACATCAGTAGAACTAGAGTCGGCACTGAGCTAACTCCCAGAACACCGGATAGGGTCCGTTTGGATACTGGCCAAGGGTGGGGCTGAGCACAAAGGGCAGGTGATCCTCCACTACTCACCTTGCCCTTCTTGGCCAGCCCACCTACGTCTACCAGCTTGTCAGAACTGGATCAAGGTCACAGTGTCTCCCTAGGCAGACAGGAAGCCACATACACTTCCACAGAAAACAAACCCTGTGGCCACCTCTGCCAGCTTTGTGCAGACACAGATATCTGCTTCATCGAGTCTCTGATAGACCAGAATTGTTACTTCCTGTATGGACTCCACCCACATGCTCTCAAGGGTATTTGTTTACCTCAGAGCTGAAGAGAAAATTTAAGAGATCAGGATGTGTAAGTAGAGAGTTCAGGCCTTGAGTTGGTAATGTGGAACTTCTTGGGGACAGAAGATTTTAGAAAAAAAAAAATTTTTTTTTTAAAAAGAATTTATCAGATCCATCAGTGGTAATCAGACTGCAGCCCCCAGACCCCAACCTCTTCCAGGCAGCTGTGGCCTCAGGACATCTGGCCTGAGACGTCTCTGTAGGATACACAATTCTGTCTGTTTCTACGCTGGCATAAATCATAGGAGAAATTTGCATTGAGTAAAAACGTTTAGAGGCTTGAAATAAAAGTTCAACAACCATAAAAGCCTAACTCTTTTTATTTTTTTAGGAAAGAGGGATGATGACAATTTTTTTCCCTTTGAGTAGTAGTACTTCCTCTAGAACACGGGGAATCCTACTATAACATGGCAAACATGGCAGCTTGGAGGATAAAAGGGAGACTCGAGACTACGCTGTCAGCAATAGGCCCTGGGAAGAGAGGACCCACTCCAGGCGTGTTAGCTCTGTTCTTTTCAGTGTTAGATCGCCTTTCTTTACCTTCCCCTTCACCCTGGCTTGCCTGCTCAGTGTCTAGAATTATTGTGCGCTCTACTCTCTTGGGAAGTGTGGTTCCCCAGCCTCTGACTTGAGCATATGCTAAGTAGATGCTCTGTGCCTCCAACTGTGCTTTCTGGGTTCAGAAGCAAATTCTGCTCTCTGCCACTGAGTTCCTCTTGAGTCAGGTGGAGCTGTTTCCACAGGAAAACTGAGCACTTGTTGACGCATCCTGGTCCTTTGGTCAAGGTTACTCATTTACAGGAATCTCTATCTCTTCCAAAAGAGTTGTTTACTCAGGGTCAATATCTTAGCCTGGCTCCCTGTGTGGTTCCATGGTAACCTACACAGTGTTTGCTAACAAAAAAAAAAAAAATTAGTAAATGCCATTAGGTGCCATATCAGAGAGCTGCATTAAAGAAGCAGGACTTCAAGTGCATTGATCATTGAGGAGCTATTTTCAGATCTCTGGATATTTACATGTCTGTACTGGGAAAAAGGCCATGCAGTAAATCGTAAAGCAGGGCATATACCAGATGAAGGCCAAGCCTGCACCTGCTTTGTTCTTGCTGCTGTAATCTCATTAATTCCTCAGCAAACATGAATGCTAGACTTACTATAAATTGGGAGCTGTTCGCTGTTCAAGATGCCAAGGGAAGAGTCGTGATAGAGACGGAGGCCCTGTGAGAACGAGCTCTGGTACTGCCTGTCCTGGACTACCTTAGGTCCTCCATATCAATAATGGGACAAGTCAGGAACATCCTTGCAAAAGCTGAGATCTGATTGTGTTCTCCACAACAGAGGAGGTGCTGTGGTAGAGGAAAGGCTAGCAGATATTCTGCACCCTAGCTGGACATAGCACACAATAGTTGCTTCATGCGCACAGACTGCTGGGTGACAGTCCCAAGGATGTACCAGGTTTCTGAGGTGGATTTTTTAAAATTTGAATTAGATTCCTTCTAGGCTAAAGAAAATACATGGGCAGGTCTAGTAGAGATGAGCCAAATGGGTGACATCCAGGCGAGCCACTGTTCTTGCAGGAACACTGACCTGACCTGTGTTTGAAGCCTGCCTGTATCACTGTCTTGTAGACAACTCTTCTCTAAGCTTTAGTTTCCTTGCTGGAGTCAGGCCAAGACTGGATAGCCCCTGTGTATGAAACATCTAATTCAGGGCACATAATTATTCCTTGATTATGATAGCTCTTGTGACTTATTTGACTCTGAGAGAGGAAGGAGGGTGGCTGGTCCCATATCTCCAGTCCTAGCATACCATGCTATGACACACAGCCATTGGGATACCAGGATAGTCTTTGAAGTGTCAAGAGGCTAAGAAGCAACCCAAGTCCAGCCTCAGTGGTTGGTCCTACAATAATGACCATAGATAGAGCATTCCCCCACACACTGGTGTATCTATGTGAAATACATTGTGCATGTTCACAAGCATCCTAGAAGCTAGGCATCTAAAGGGGAAACTGAAATCTCTTCTCTTTCTACACCACCCTCTTAGTGTTTCTCCCCTTTCTCTTAGGTAGCCACACACACTAAAATATCACCATTCCCCAAAGAATTAAAAAACAAACTTGCAAAACTTGTATGTGGATTTGCGTAGCAGTGCTATTCAAAAGGTGCGAACAACACAAACATCCATCAATGTACAAAGATAGATGAAGAGACTGTGGTATAGACATTTAATGGAATATTAAATGGAATGAAATAGAAATAATTTCTACAACCTGGATTAATCATGAATGTGTTATGTTAAGGCAAAGAAGCTAGACACAGAGTGCACAAACATGATTTTGATTAGTATGAAATACCCAGTTACCAAATCTAAAGAAAGAGAAAGCAGAAAGAGTCTCTATTCACGACTCTTCCCTTGGCATCTTGAACAGCTCCCAATTTATAGTGGTGGATAGACTGGTGGATCCCCGGGTTTGGGGGTGACTGCCAAACGAGTAATAGTGTTTGAGGTGCTTAAAACACCTAGAACCAGCGGTGGTGCTGAATGCATAGCACTGAAGGCACTAAATACCATGGGGTGGGTTTTATCGCGTGTGTACTTTGCTACCACAAATAAAGAGTAGTTGAGCCTAAACAGTTCAAAATGTAGAAAAAGTTCATCAGGCACAGCTATCATAATGACCATGGTACAGTATCTGTAGCAGGCATATAGAACATAGATTTTGAGCTGAGTAGTCACAGCATCCTGGGTGGGCAGCCCCTCTTACAGCAGGGCAAACACAGCTTCCCAGCGGGAGGGCAGCTGTGTCAGTGAGAGTATGGACGGCAACATGAGCGACTGCAGAGCATGCACGTTAATCTGTCCTAGGCTGTAAGCGTGTCTTTCTTTCCAACAACCTTCTGAGGTCAGTGCTGTCAACTAAGCCCATTTTACAGAGGAAGAAGTAAAGACGGCATGAAGGACATGTCTCTTGCTAGACAGACTACTTGTAGACAGGATCAAAGGGTTGAACCAGACAGCCTGAACTCAAGCCCTGTTGAATACGGAGGGCTGAGGACCACTTGATTCAGTTGATGGAAACTGGAGAGAAGGTGGGCAGCTGCTGTCCCTTCTCTCAGAGGACTGGGACAATGAGCACCTGCCACGTGATGACAACAAGGGATTGTATGGGATTCAGACTCTGTCTCAGGATACTTAAAGCTTGCATGCAGCCAGGAAGGCTTGGTACCAGGAGGTCCCCATGTCCCGCTGGGCTCCCTGACAAGCTTCTAGGCTCTGTTCAGGCTCCTCTGGCTAAGCAGAGGTACGGCTGAGCAGGATTTGTGGGAAGCCAGCACGGCTCATTGTTCTTTTGAAATGGACCCTCTGGCCCTTCAGATGTCCTCCATTTTTACAGTGGTAAGATCCGAAAATGCCTCTAGCAGGGACAATTAAGGAAAGACAAACCTGTGGGTCCCAACTCAGGGATGTTTTCACTAATTCTCGTTTAAAAAAGCACAGCAACACATCTCATCTGGCATCTCTTTCTGTACTGAGACAGCAGTCACTGAAGTCACTACGGGGTTGTAAATGACACCAAGGGGGCTCATGCTTTCATTTCTGTGGCATTCAGAAGATGCCAGGTGCTGTAGCAGGCACTGAAGGCGCAATGGTGGCTAGAACAGATGTGCTCTATGCCCTTGAGTACCTGCAGACCGAGTAGGGTTGTCTCTCTGAGATGCCATCACTGTCCCTGGTGGAATACCCTCTCTCTGAGTTAAGCAGGCACCTCACACATGGCAGTTTTAATACTCACAGCAAACGCAGAGGTAGGGAACTAGCCTTGTTTCTCTCTGAGGCAATGGGTGGTCAAGTGATTTTCCCAAGGATGCACAGCCAGTCAATGTGATGGACAGCTGAAACTTGAACTTTGACTCCTCCACACTATTCAAACCCATCTTTGTTACACTTCCCTGATGGCCTGAGCAAGTGGGAAGTTCTGCCAAAGAGGAAAGAAGTTTTAGGTTCAACTTCATGTTCTTCTCAGGCAACTGGGAACAGGGGGCCTAAAATACCAGCTGCTATGGTTAATCCCAACCCAGGAAAGAGCAGGATACACTGCTTAGGCTGAGCTATACGGAACGTATCCACGTGTATAGCCTGAGCTCTACTGTACATATCTACCGGCATAGCCTGGGATACACTGTACTAACCCATCTGTAAAGCCTGGGGTCTACTGTACTTATCCTCTTCCCTAGCCTGGGACACACCATTCCTGTCCATTTGCACAGTCTGAGATATACCATATCTATCCACCTGTATAGCCTGGGCTAGCAGGAAAAAAAATGCATTTCAATTTCTCCTCCTCTGGAGCCTGGCAAAGGTCTATACTTTTCCCTGCCATCTTTCTCCTTCCTGGCAAACAATGGTCAGGAACTGGGGCCACTATCACTATGGCACTGTGCAATTTAAGAAAGAAACTTTGAAAGGCCTCCTGTCGCCATCAGAATACAGTTTGGTCTTTAGCATAGATTTCAAGGTCCCCCTACGATCTGACCACCTTCCTTTCTGGCTGTAAGCTGTTGACAGTCGCCATAGCCACACCCTGCTTACATCAGCACTCCTTCATTTGCTGGGTGAGTGGTATTCTCTCCTGCCTGAGGACCTCTGAATGCACAGCCAGTTCCCCAACCCCCACTCCTGCCTGGAGCACGGCTCTCCATCACTCAGTTATTTCCTCTTATTTCAACTCTCAACTCAAAGGTAATCCATTCTCCAGGGAAATTCCTCTGCCCCCTAGAATAGAGGAGGCTCCATGCATACCACTTTACTTCGTCTGCTTGCATATCTCTTTTTGCAACAATGTCATAAAAGTATAATTATTTAAAGGCCTGATCAGTATGTTCTTTAACGGCAGGGCTCTTGGGGCCAGACAAATGTCAGGCATACTGTAGGTCTTCACTAAGCAAGTGCTAGTTCACTTGATCGTATGTATGTATGTATGTATGTATGTATGTATGGATGTATGGATGTATGTATGGATGAATGAATAGATAGGCCTTAGAACTGATGTTATTAAAATGCATTTGGTTTTTAACATATTATTTGAAAGTGTTTCGTTCTCTCTTTGGAATGACATTGCCACCTGCTGCAGACTCCAGAGACCAATTACAGGAGAGGAGCTTGTGCAGATAGAGGCAGAGGGACAGTAAGGAGTCAGAGATACAAGACCTACCAAGTTACAGAAACTCTGTAAGAACAGGACTCTGGGAAATCTTGGAGCGTTTGAAGATATTAAGGCATTAGCCAGAAACAAGAATGTTTAGCCAAGAAGTGAAGCATGTGTGTACAGCATGTGCTTGTGTGTATGTGTCAACGTGTGTGTTTGTGTGCACGCAGAGATCCTGGCAAGAGCTAAGACCAGTGACTGTTGGCATCAGTGCCATTAGCCTTTCTGATTCTGGCTGAGACTGGTGGCACAGGGTGAACTGCAGGGCTAATGAGCACCAGGTATTAATGATGGGTTTTCACAGAGAAGGTTGGCTCTGGCTGAGTTTTACAGCAGGGGGCTGGACTAAACTAATGACACGGACTTCTGCCTGCAAGCCAGCTGTCTTTGCCTTCTTGGCTGGGTCTGGCAGGACAGTCTGATGGAAGGGCTGTACATTACAAGCTGCATCTAGGCTAGAGATGAAGGATGAAGAAGAAGCCCACTGGGGTGCATCAGATGTTGCTGTTCAAGGGCAGAGGAGACAGAATAGAGGGCATTGATAATGTGATATCATCTGGGATCCTGAAGACTGACCCCATGAGGAGGCCAAAAGCTGGCACACAGACTGAAAAGGCCACCTACAATGACATCTCGGGAAATGTGTGCATAGTCAGAACTAAACTTGCAAAGGTCGAGACGTGTGTTCTAAACAAGGCCACTATCTGGAACATGGAAGATATGTCAGGATGAGCTAAGGTAGAGCTTGCATACTATGGCCCATTCTGTAAATAAAGCTTTATTGGAACACAGTAAGAGCCATTTGCTTACATATTTGTCTGTGGATACTTTATTGCTCTAACAGTGAATTTCATCAATGTAGAGACCATTCATCAATACAGCTCACAGGACCAAACATTTCCCTTTATAAAATCTATCTAGGACCTAGACAGCTCAGTGGGTAACATAGGTGCTGTGTAGACATGTAGACCTGAATTTGGATTACCATGGTGGTGTGAGCTTGTTACGCCAATACTGGGAAATAGATAGGACAATGCATGGAGTTTACTGACCAGCTAGCTATCTAGCTTATCAGTAAGTTTCTGTTCTAGTGAGAGACACTGTCTCAAAGAATACAGTGGAGAGCAAATGAGGAAGACGTCTGGCATCAACCAAAGCTTTCTTTCTCTCTCTCTCTCTCTCTCTCTCTCTCTCTCTCTCTCTCTCTCTCTCTCTCTCTCTCTCTCTCACACACACACACACACACACACACACAAACACTCACACTCACACTCACGTTGATCAGACCCTTATCCAATACGATGTGTCTCTCCATTTGCCTACTCCTCTACCTTCTCCATGCCTTGGCTTTCTTTGGTTTGTGATGTGGAATTTCATGGATCCCAGGCTGGACTTGAATACTCTCTATAGCTGAGGGTAAGGGTGATCTTGAACTCTTGAACTTTCTGGTATTTCCACCAGTGTCTTCCTAGTTCACTGTGTTCTTTAGAGTAGCTTTGCTCATAAAGCTTTCGACCCACAAGCATGGAATATCAAAGCACTATACTTTTCCAGCACCCAGCAAAGCGGCTTACACATAGTAGGCCTTCAGTAGAGATTTCCTGAATCATCAAAGAGCCACTTACTTATTGTATTGTTGCTTGGTTAGTTTTTTTCTTATTTAATCAGAGACTTTTTCAAGGGAGATTTCCAGTTCTGAATGTCAGGTTGGGTGCATTAATTCTTCCTCATATGTGTTCAACTGTCTAAGTGTTCACATATCCAAAATCTCACTGTTTCAGGTCTTTGCAAACCACAAGCAGTGTGTGGGCTGCACTCAAGATTTCCAAGGCTTAGCGCTAACCACATGGGAGGATCGAAGTCTGATCTGTGGCTCTCAGCAGGTGGGAATGTTCTCACCATCTCTTCTCTCATAAACAGAAACAGTGAAGGTCCTCTCTTGCTGTATGGATAAGCAGCTAAGAGAGACAAGGAAATAGTCAGGACCCTTAGGGGTAGACGTCAGTGTTCAGTCTAGTCACGGAGACGACTGACTCCTGCTAGCTCAGTTCAAGATGAAGCTATAGCTCGCAGTCTTGCATGCATCCATGCCTCTCATTCAGGACATTGCTCCAGCTGCCTAATGCTTCTACTGTACCTTCGAAAGTGACCTGAGTAACGGAAGTCTTTAGCTAAAGGTGTCCAGAAAATTCATTGTTTAAAAAGAACTTGTTAGAAACTTCCCCAGGGTGGCCAACTTTTAAACAAAGATTGACTCTGTAATCAAAAATCGTCTGGCCTTAGACCAGAGTCTAGCAGCACAAGGAACATAATTGAGAAAGGGGTGGCCGTGTTTGCGCCCCTGGCAGGATTGGCCAAGGAGTGTTGAGTGATGAGCACAATTAAAGAGGGCAAAGAAGAATCCTCTGAGGGAGGAGGCGAGGCCCTAGTGATAGGCAGCAGCTCTTGGGCATGGTTTTTACTCCTGGGTAGAGAAACAGAACACCAGTGCTGACATTACACGTCACCTTCCTCAACGGGAAGGCTGGCTGCTATGGTCTGTGGGGCAGTAGACCAAGAGAGGTAGCCTGATCCTCTGTTGAGCTAAGGTTAGAAGCCCCAGAGACCCTGAAGGGATAGTAGGAGCTTCACCTGTTCCCAGGCACCAGGCCCCTGTCATTAGCCTCAGCTCCTCATAGATTTGTGTCCATCAGTCATGTAAGGACAACACCCCAAGCTCCTCCACATATAGCTGAGGAAAAAAATATGTTCTTTTTCTGTGGTCACTTTGGCTCAAGACAGAGATTGCCATTCTAATGAGGTACATAGAGGCCTGGAGGGCTTAGCCAATAAATAAGCTTTCCTTCCCAGATATTTCTCCCTGCAAAAGGTATTTAATCTCAGGCCCACCCTGAGAAGCAGGGTATGGTTTTATGCATCCACTTTCAACCATAGCAATAAATGATTTGGAATCACAGACTGTCTCTTTTCATTGGGATTCACCGTGGGGAGCCATGGAGAAGGTCTTTGCCTACAGAGCTGCTGTCTAATCTCCCATAGAAGGTCTCTCTGCACTTCTAGCCATGACTGCCACCAAGCCCAAGTCTGCCATGGTCAAACCAAGGACAATCACAGTGGGACCAGCCAGAGCTCCCCTCCCCTTCCCCAGCCCCAGGCTAGATCTAGCTTGCAGGCCCAGATTCTGTTCTCAGTTCTTCCTCAACTTCCAGTGACACCTGGTAGTCCAAAAGCCTGGGAAGTCTACAGCACCAGCCACTTGTCAGGCTGGTAGTCCTCTGAGCCAGCTCTGGCTGCCCAGCATCTCAGACTGTGCTTCCCCAACCCCCAGAGCAGTGTACTGGTGCTTTGCTACAGCCCACACCCACCCTGGTAGCAGCAGCAGTGGCTTGGGCTAAGAACAATCTTCCCTCATCTCGATTCCCTGATTGGCCATGCACTGTGGTGGAGTGAACTGGGGGCCCACAACCCTACAGTGGTCAAGGGCTTTCTTCCTAGACTACTCACAAACCAGCATTATGGGCTAGGGCCAAGTCCAGATTCCAGCTGCCTACTCTGGACTGTGGGGCAGTTTTAGCACTGGTGGGCAGGAGTCATTCTCACAGTGATGGTGCCTAAGATCTAAGCCATGACCATTCCCCTAAGCTAGTGACTAGTCTAGATGTCCAATCCAGTTTTGGACACTGAAGTGTACTTGGGCAGTGTTTCTGGGCAGCCTACTATGTTCTGAGACTAGGTTCCACTGGTAAGGCTAATGAGGACATCACTGGGACTGATTGGGAGGGAGTTTCCACTTGAAGCTCCGGCAGACTGTATTAACTGGAGAGCACGTGAGGAAACGAGCATCCTGGACCATGGAGAGGAGAGGAGGCCATTGAAGGCTCAATACAGACGAAAACAACTGCTTTCTCTACTCCCATGTTTGAAAGTCATTCATTCTGTGATGTGGGGTTTTATGTATCCCAGGCCTTGAGTATTCTTTGTAGCAGAGGAGAAGGGTGGCCTTGAACTTCTGTTCTCCCTGCCTTCACTTAGAGCTGGGAGTATATGATGGACATCACTACACTGTTTTCTGTGGCAGTGGTGACAGATACGAGGGCACCACACATGCTCTATAGACTGAGATTACACCTCCAGCCCCAAGCTTCCTCACAGGTATGCCCCATCAATATTTCTGCATTAGTCTAAGGGTGGGGAAAAGGAAAATATGAGACGGTGGGAGAGGGGAGAGGACAGAGAGGAGAGCTACTAACAGGCCAGACCATGGTTTTGTCTAGAATTCATAATTACATGGGGGCTTTTAGCTCGCATCTGCATTGTCCTCAGAGGATAACAATTTCCTTGTAAAAGAAACAAAACTTTCCAATTCTGTATTAATATACCCCCATGGCCATAACAAACCCATTGGGGCAGCAAGATGTCACCAAGCTGCCTCATATGATCTTCCTCCTGTCCCCTCCTTGGGCGGGAGTGACAGTCCTCGGGGTCTGAGGAATCACTTAGTGAGTGGAAAGACGCCGGCAGGACTTCCTTCTCAGTATCATTGCTGTGCCCTATACTTCCTGCCCCAGGGCCTGGGTTGCATCTTTGAGATCAACATCAGCCACGTTCTTCCATTTTGACTCTACCTGCCTTGCGCTGGGCTGGTAGGCATGTTAACCAAGACAAGATGGTAGTCTCAGTTTGTTTTCTTGTGCAACATCAGCACCGTTGAGCATCACCATGTTTAGATGGTGGAGATGAAGGGGATTTGGGAACATAGACGTGGGCCTGAGACGACCTGCTCGTGGGGCTCTTTGTCAGTGAGCTGGATGCAGTCATTGATCAGTTTCTCATTGGAAACTGCTCCGTACATTGCTCTGCCACAGACAGCAGTCTCAACCTCCTTTTGAGGGTATGAGAAGGCAGACTCAGAAGGTTGCCTGCCCTCAGTCATCATGAGAACATAGAACTGATAGGAGGTGTGCAATGGTGTATTAGCTCAGGTTGTACAGACTGGGAAGTTTAAACAGCAGACACTTTCCCCATCGTTCTGGAAGCTGCAGGTCTAAGACCAAAGTGACAGTGGATGTGATTCCCACTTCAGGCCCTCACCCCACCTTGCACATGGCCACTTTCTTGCTGGTTTCTCTCAAGGAAGAGAGAAACAAAGATGGTGTTTTGGTGTCTATTTGCCTAATTCTGTGGAACCTGCAACCAATCCTTATTTACCTCAGCAAACCTTAATGACCTCCTTCCAAGCCCTGTCTCCAATCCAGAAACAGTGGGGGTTTTAGTATATGGAGAACATTTTTTTTTCCTAACATGGAGGAGGCTGAGGTCACATGGCTTCTTCTCTGCCCCGGTAGAGCAGTTGATAAGAGTAAAAAAATGTCAGCATGTTTATTGTTGTTGTTGTTATTATTATTATTGCATGGGACTGATTACACATATTGGAAATGATGGCAACCATTCCTTCTTAATTGTGCCTGACTTAGACTAATGTTTAAATGACTGAGAATCTCATGGATTACCACAGTTAGGCACTGAAGGGCAGACTCTGTAGAGTCCAAGCCTCGGCAGGCAAGCTTATGGAGGGTTGTGATGGCTGTGACTGGTTGAGGCAGGACAGCTGGTCCCTAGGTTTATGCTTGGGACAAATGCTCTCACTCAAGTCCCCATGCAGACTGTGAAGGCATGGATTAGTGTTCTGAGTGACTGACTCTTCCCCCTTGGTGTCAGCTGCCTATGTGACACGGTGGCAGCTCAGGCCAGCTATGCAGGGCACCCTTACTTTGGCGATGTATAGAGCCCCTGCTGCAGTAGTCCCTGCGGGACTGTGGTCCTTATACAAGTCAACTCGCTCCAGTGACCCTCGGTGCCCTTTTTGTGTGATCGAGCAGAGTGCAGGAAGGACGTGGCAGAAAGGATCGGCTGGTTGGCTCTTGGACTCTGTTGTGTGTAACCCTCTCCTCAGTTCTCATCCAGCAGGGACTAGGATGGGGAGGAAGGACCACAGAGCTGCAGGTCAGAACTATGAGGTAAGCGTGAGAGGATCTAGGACAAGTGGGATGGTTCAGCTGGTGAAGGTGCTTGCCAGCAAAACCCAGTAACTCCAGTGTGACCTCTACAACCCAAGGTAGAAAGAGAACAGACTTCTGAAGTTGTCCTCTCTCTAACCTCCATAATAACATCTCTCTCTCTCTCTCTCTCACACACACACACACACCACATGATGATGATGATGATGATGATGATGATGATGATGATGATGATGATGCTTTTTAAAGAGTGACAGGAACTGCTTGGAAAGAACTCAGGTCCTTCTTTTCCCCAGTGATGGACACACCACAGATCTGAATCCTAGTCTTGATGCCCTAGTTTTGAGACCCTGAAAAAATTCTCTTACTTCACAACTTCTGTTTGTTCGTCTGTACAATGAGATCCTGGGGTGGCATCTCCCACCAGAGACTGTTTCAAGAATGACCATGGAACATACATGACAAGAACTTGGCCCAGCATATCATGCCCTCTAAGCTCCTAGAAATGTCATGAACTGTGATTGTCTACGGCAGAAGGGCAGATCTCCAGGGGTTCTGCTGGGCACCTACTTTTAGGGCCCTGACAGGTTACTCAGCATGCAGAACCATGATGCAGGATGTCACCAAGGGAGGAGACGCACATAATAAAGATGTAAACACTCACATTTTACATTTATTCATCTAACGGTTGTAATATAACTCTGCCCAGTAGGCCCTGTACTCCTCCAAATCTCTTCCATCATCAATATAAAAAGCAGCAAACACAAATCCCTGTTCCACTTGACATTTTAAGAGATGCTATCTATCCAGGTTGCCCTTGAAATGAACTTCTACCTGTTCACAGGTGTCAGGAATAGGCAAGAGGGATAACAGACACCACAGTGCTGTTTGCCTGCACCATGGACCACCGTAGGCTCACATTCAAATCCTCAGCATGTACTTACAGCATCCTTGCATGCATACCATTCCTGCCTGTGGCCACAGAGGAACAGCCAGGAGGACATGGAAACCCTTGAGGTCCACAGTGGAAGAAATCAGGATGAAATACCTTAAAAAAATTCACCAAAGACCTGAGATCTAGTGAAACCATCAGCAGGGGGTTGTAGCACATCTGTTTTTTGTTGTTGTTGTTTGTTTGTTTGAAACATTGGCTCACTCCTCTTTGGGGATTATAAAAGCAAGTAATTAATATTGTCTAGTGGAGTTTCACTCCGTGAAACAAACATAAGGATTCCGGGTCACTATTAACCTTTATGTTAAAATAAAATTTAGAAGTTAGTTGCTTTGCCCCTTGAGGCACATTTCAATTTTTTGTGTGGCATCATATGGTCCACAGCTTTGGATGATATGTTAGGGTGCATTTGTATCACCCCTAAATGTGTCATCAGAGGGTTCTGCATTAGCATATTGCCTGGATTCCTATAGATTCTCAAAGAGCAGCCTTTGTAAAAAGGAACCAACGGTGCTATATTGTAGCCCAGAGAGTAGATTTAATACCACAAGAATGAGCCATCCAAACCTTCCTCTCCGGCATCTGATTTTTTTTTTTTTTTTAAAGAAGAAGTGTGATAGAAAGTCGCACCAATTCTCTCCCAGGGCTGTGCAGTCTCCTGGTCCTACAAAAGCCAGTGAGTCAGGAGGAAACCTGCAGCAGCCCTCTGGGGCTGGCAACACTGCTCAGGCAAACCCCCATCCACTTCCTGCCCTTTGTTCTACAGTTCCCACTGATGCTGTGCACCCTCTCCATCCCTTCATAAATATCCATCCTTATTTACATGGACTAAGATGATATCCTAAACCTAAGTGACCACTTGTGGCTTCCTGAGGAACCTGAATGTTTTCCCTCTGCTCTCAAGAGAACTCCAGCTGCTCCAGCTGCTCCCCTTTTGTCTAGTAGATAATGGGGGGAGGTCATTTTAGTTTCAAGAAGGCCCAAGAGCTGTCTGATCTAAAATACAGATCAACAATGCTTGAGCATCAGGCAGGAGGAAAACAAGCGGCATTTCTGTAAAGGCGGAGGGGTGTGTGTGTAGGGGGGTGTGGGCTGTCGGCTGGAAAAATAACAGGCCTAGAGATATGTTTATTTTGCTACTAGATGCAAACAAGGCCGTTAACAGCATAATTACCAGCAAGGCTAGAGATCCCAGTCAGCCCCGCAGCAGCAGCCTGAGCAGGTGCACCCTTTCAGATCCCACATTATCTGGGAGGAGATTTTTGTTGGATGTTTTTGTCCCTGGGGCTTCAGGGTCTCAGGAAAGAGGGTGTGCATTTCTGAGCACTCACAGGCAAAAGTGGTTCCGATGCTGAAAGAGCACAGGTCACACTCAAAGACCCAAGCTGGCACCCTAAAATAAGATTTCCTGGCAAGTACTGTAGCTCGCATATTTTATTGTTTTTGTGTGTGCTCATCGTGTGTGTGTGTGTGTGTGTGTGTGTGTGTACACTTGTGAAGTTTCAGGTGTTGTAGGTCAGCAGTTGTTCACCTTGTGTTTTGAGACAGTATCTCTTGAGCCTGCAACTCAAGGATTGGGCTAAGCTGGTTATCCAGTGAGCCCAGATCTACTGCTTGGTCCCCACCTCCTCAGCACTGACATTACAAAGCACTCACCGTCATTTATATGGGTTCTGGGGATTAAGCCGTGGTCCTTATGCTTGCTGGCAAGCGTTTTACCGGCCGAGCCATCTCTCCAGTCCCTATACCTCCTATCACAGCAGTTATCTGTTATCTGCTTCTGAAATTCTGTGATGACTGTCTCTGCCCCCACCGCCTGACAGTGGCTTTTGGCCCTCTGCCTTGTATTACAAACATGCAGAGATTTAAATGTGCAGAGACCCTTACACACAGAGAATCTGTAATCAGGAGGTTCAAAGCAGAGCCCTGGGTTTCTGAGAATCACCCATAGCCCAGATTTCCCTTACTGACTACCTCATCATGATAATTAAGCCCCACTGAGAGAGAAATGTCTCCCTGCTGTAGCCTCCAACCTCCAGGGCCTCAACCTGGGGAGCTACCTGGTAAAAGCTTGCCAGAAGTTCCGGTCTCTCTGGGTGTGGTTTAGCTTGTGATCCCCTGGGGGGGGTCTCTGAGTGGGAGTGATGAGGGTCTGACCTGGCTGTGGATGGTGGGCATCCGAAGTGAGGATGCATATGAGAGGCTGTGTGGGTGGGTGCTGGGTTCAGCAGCACTAAGAAGAGGACACAAGTTTCTACTTGCCCTGAGGAGATGTGACATTAGATGGCTGTGAGCTGGGCTGATGTTCTAGAAGGATGGCCTGAGGGTTGGGGAGATGAGTCAGTGGGCAGAACACTCGCCATACACATACTCGATATACAGAGCTGAGTTTGGATCCTTAGGACTCAAGTAAAGAAAGACACAGTAATGAGTGTCTGTGATCCTAGCACTCCTGTGGTGAGATAAGAGGGGAGGAAAAGAGAATCCTTGGAAGCTCATGAACCAAGTTGCCTAGAGTATGTGATAGTGAAAAGGAGACCCTGTATCTAACAAAATGGAAGACGAGGACAGACTGGAGGTTGTCCTCTGATCGACACATGCATGCCATGGCGCATGTGCATCCGTACGTACATCACCATCACCACTGCCGCCACCACCACCACCACCACCACCATTACCACCATCACCACCACCATCACCACCACCA
>NC_034590.1:87302023-87314239 GCF_900095145.1 Mus pahari | reverse complement strand
CACCACCATCACCACCACCATCACCACCACCATTACCACCATCACCACCATCACCACCACCATCAAAAGAATGGATTGCAAGCTCTTGTTGGGAGACAACTCCTTATCTGGTCTACAAACAGGTATATAAGCTGTCCAAGGGTTCTTGGGATTTTAGGGTTTATGTGCTTAAAAAGTACAAGAGAGACATCAAACTCCTTAGGATAATTACTTTACACAAACAAATCAGTGTTGAAGAGGATGTGAAGAAGCCAGAACTCTCACACAGTACTGTGGGAATTCAAAATGGTGCAGTCATTATGGACAGCATTATGGTTGTTACACAAAAAGACCAAGATTGAATGACTATATGATTTAGCAATATACAAACTCAGTTAAGGAATAGAGACAGTGTCCTGAGGAGATATCTCACATCAATGCTGATGACAGCATTATTCCAAGTAGCCGAAAGTTAGAATCATTGCAGGTGGTCACACAGCTTTTAAAAGGATGGCCGTTCTGACACAAGTGCACACGGCTGAAACTTGAGGACGTTCTGCTAAGTGAAATAAGACAGTTACAAACCACACACAGTCTACTCACACGGGGTCCACAGAGTTAGTAAGCTCACAGAGATGGATCAGTTGCCAAGGACTAGAGGTGGCGGGGATGGAGGGTGGGGGGTGGGGGGAGGGGTTACAAGGTCAAGACAGTCCTGGGGGCCTGATGGGTGTGATGATTGTCCAACAACAACACACACTCAGTACCACTCATTTGCATCCTTAAAAATGGCAGAGATAGTAAGTTTTAAGTCACATACTTCACCACAGTTATAAAACGGCTGAGGAAACGAAGAGAAGACACCTCCTTACAACCTCCATTCTGCTCGAATCTATAGGCTGTAACTTCCCTGGCTCACAAGCAACTCTTAGGAACCCTGCCAAATTCTTGTCTCAGGCCACTGGGCTGTTCTATTCTTGCTCCGTCTCCCACTGAAATGCTCTGTGAGTCTCCTGAAGGAGGATGTCTGCGCAGGTGTGGGGCTCTAGTCCCCTAGGCAGAAGGTGGCTGCCTGGCTGTATTAGCTGTGAGTCTAAACAGTTGCATGGATTCTGGAAGCTCCTATGGCTTCTGGATGCTTGCGTCTGTCTGGAGGTTGAGAACAGTTCTGTTGGCATGGTTCCGGGAGCATCAGAAGCACTGACCTTCTCCATGGTCTTCCTACCTCCCTGTGGGCCCTTCCATCTCTTCTCCCATAGCCACCAACACTATATCTCAAGATGGGCATAAGATCTCTTGCTTCCTAGTGTGGACACACCAGGGCACCAACAGAATAACAAGTGAATTTAAGGTCCTGTTCTACTAGATCTTCTGTTTGACCTACTGATCCACTCACAGCAGATCACAAGACCTTGACTGGGTCTTGTCAAGACTTCTATTCACAGTAGACCTATGAAACCACTGGGTATGTTAGGAGTCCCATCTGCTGAATTCATCCATGGGTATAAAGGGTTCTCTCCACTGGCCTCACTAGGCTGACTTGAACTCTTCTATACCCAAGACACCCCTGAATTGTTCTACAAGAGGTTGGGCAGCAAGACAAAGAAGAAGAAGATAAAGGAAGCTTAGATTTCAAACCAGAGTCTCTGGTTTCTATTTGTAACTCTGATTCTGCCGCAGGCAACCATTTCTCTCCTATTCAACAGAGAATCAGGAGTAAGCAAGAATTACACACCTTGCCCACAGCATCACTGGAAGATTGGCAAAGCGCTGTGCACCCATGGGCTGTGCACTCATGTCTGTGGCTACCTCTTGATGTCAGTCACAAGGATTCTTCCACCCCCATGAGCCAATGAGAGATGGAAAGGATGACGACAGAGGAATGACTGAGCACAGAATTTGGGTGCCTCCACTGATTTCCAATCCTTGGGCACCTGAGGTCTGCTCCAGGTCTTGTCAAATCTTTGACTCACAGCATGCCTGTTAAACCACTGATCTTGACAAGGCTTTGACTCACAGTAAGCCTGTGAAGCTACTGGCTTCTTATACATCTTTCTTTTATAGGATGAGAATCAAAATATGTGTTAAATTCTCCAACAGAGGTTATGGAACATAATAGGTATGCAGTGAGTGCTTCCATGTTAGGTCTCATACAAACTGGATTTGGGGAGATCTTAGAGAGGTCTGACTACCTGCTTCCTGTCTTATCTACTTGCATTTTCTAATTTATTCAAATGTATGGTCCCCAACACTGGTACTCTCTCAAGACACAGGTTTGAGTCTGTGACTAACATAACATATGTCTAAACAGTGGGTCCCATGTGTTACATGTTACAACCCTGTGTTCCCAAGAGGCAAAAAAGGCAAATCCTGGGTTTAGCTTGAAATATCCCAACACTGTTTCCACGGGCAACAGCTTCTGTTACATACAAGCACATATACATGCACACACACACAGACACACACATCACAGGCAGAGTATGAACCCTGAGCGGGACTATGGACATATTCAACCTTCTACCTTTTGCTAAATCAAAAGTCCTAATGATGGATATCTCTGTGCGGGTCCAAACCAAACAAGAGGGAGAAATGTTCATGGCCTCATCCCTACATACATGTGGCCCAGTCTAAAGGACGCTAGCTATGGTTGCTTCCTTGGTAGGTAAGACACGAGAAATATGGTTAGCATGCCTTTTGATGAGAACTAGAACTTGGGAACACTCATGTCTAACTATACATTGTGCATTTACTAGTTTTAACCAGAGCCTACACAGGGCAGTACTGCCATCAACAGCAGGGTGAGCACACTTAGTCTGTCCATTGCCCATACATGAATCTCCTTTACACTCAAATTATGTCTTGTTTTCTCTTGAAACACTGTTCCCAGACTCACTCTGCTTTTCACACCTTGGGAAGGGATGAGAGTCAAGAAATAATCACTTGTCTTTTCACTCCATCAGAGGAAAAGGGGAAATAATTTGAAGGGAGGGGGAGTGTGAAGTGCTTCCTGTGGTACACACATCACCCCATGGCTGTGACCAGCCTGCGTTCACCCAGAACTCGCTATGCATCAGGCTCTGTGTGTTGCCTCTGTGGGACCATTTTTCATTTTCCTCCCCCAACAATCGCTTGCAAGAAGCACTGCTGCCATGCTCAATTTTAAGGTAGAAAACTGAGGCATACACAAGTGAAGGAGCATGCACCAACTCACAGGGCTACCTGTGTCCAGGAGCTAACATGTCTATGCCTCTATAATCAGTGAGTCTTAATTACCTCGGAAGAGAGGCTGTATGCCCAGTAATGGTGGGCAGGGGGAGGGGGACTCAGAGTGGGTACCTCAGGCTGCTTCTGTCCATGAAGACTCCCTAAGTCCTCAAAGCCTCTTGGAAATGTCTAAAGTAGGCACTTCTACCCCACTTTGGGAAAGCTCTTAACTTTCTTATTCTTCCTGGGATGGAAGGAGTCGTTTTCGAAGCTACAGATGGAACAGCAGATGGAACGTGAAACCTATCAGAGTTGCCCAGAATGAAACCATTCATCTGCAAAATCCATATGTTTTTGTGTGGGGCGACCTCATAGAAACAACAGCAAGAGGAAATAGTGGAGCCCGGAGCACGAGCTGCTGCTAGCCTTGAGGCTGACAAGAAGAGCTGAGAGGGTGGGTGGACACTCTGGCAATTACCTGGGAGACGGAGGAAGAGCAAGCCAGGCACAGACACAAACACTGAGTTGTAAAGCTAAAGGAGCCAGGAAGAACACACCTTCAGCACATGGTCTGAGAAAGACAGCTGGGGCCCTTGCAAAGATTTAAAAAAAAAAAAAAATGCAAACTCGGCTGCAACTTAGATGGCAACAGTTGATGTGCACCGAGTACCTTGCAAGTGTCTGGTGCTCTGCTACAGTCTGTAATTGTCTCTTGGTGTCACATGGGTGAATTTATGTCCCTGTAAGTCTGCTGCTGCTTTGATAACTCATCTCGGATTTCCATGCTGAGCTGTCTGGTGAGCCTGCATCCTCTCAGACCCTTACCCTCCTGGGTGAGTGGTCATGGTTACAGCTGGGACTGGGGGTGGCAGCTGTGGGTTTGCCTACCTGGCCTGCTTTCCTCTGCGTTTTCTAGGCAGCTGGCAGCTATACAGACAGCCCAGACCCCTGATTTTCCCAAGAGGGTAAATTTCAAGCAGAAAGAACATCTACTTTGGAAATGGACAGAACTGGTTCTAATCCTTGATTTCTCATGTCTTCACTGTATGACTGTGGACTTCAGTTTGACCACTTAACTATTGGGTTCCCTACAAAGGCTCAAGGAATGCCCTCCCGCAGTAGTTGCTATATACAGCATTTTGGAGAAATTTCTGAATCCAGTCCTTTATTGGAAGACAACCCCTTGCCCTATTCTTGTCTAGCTAAAGTCACCTTTCATCATGCTCTTGTTCACTAGACTCCATCCACTTTTAGATTTCTCAGATGCAAAATGTTCATTTTTTATTAATAATTTTGCCCATTATGTTTTCTCATATAAAGAAGTGATAGCTCTCAGCTGCAGGTGATCTAGGCCCCCACAGGACATTTGGCAATATCGTCAGACATTGTGTGAGAAGGATATACGAGGGCAGAACATGCTATTAGGAGCTTGTAGTTAAAGACCAAAGACACAGATTAACACCTGACAGGGCAAGGGGAAGCCTCATGGTAAAGAATTTGCCAGCCCAAACGTCAATAGTGCATGGCTTACAAAGCTTGGTCTAGAATGTTCTTCCTATTCTTCTGCGCTCCATCCTTGATGGCACGTCTTGCTCTAGAATATATTCTAGGGTCTTTCTCACTTCCTATGTGTGACCTTGCCTGGGCAGCTTTAAGCAACTGCCATTCTAATAGGCTGCTTTGAGCTCAACATCAAGGTCAGATTTGTCCTTCCTCTGCTCAAAACACACTTGCATTTGGTTTGGAGTAACAGTTCCATGACATACCCTAGAGTACTCTCTGACTCTGTGTCTGGTTACTCTATCCCTCACTACCTGTTACATCACTTCCAAGCCCAACTGCCTCTTGCCCACACCAGGTACGTTCCTGCCTCAGGGCTGGCCCAGCTCTCCTCTGCCATGGAATACTTTCCAAGGCAGCACCCTCCAGTTCATCTTCTTCTATTGTTATTCATAAGGCTTCTCCAGGCCTTTTTCATTAGGAATACAATGCGCTCCCACTTCTGCCCTCTGCTCTCTGAATGCAATGCTAGCTGATCTCAGAGAAAACACAGCGCATCTTAGGAGGCAGGATGCTTCACTGGACAGGAAGCTGACTGTGCTCCTCTGTTCCCTCACTGTTGTTCCAGGGAGAGGGGAGGGAAGCAGGACCCTGGAACTGGGGCTTGGAGCTGGTGACTGCCTCACCTGATGGGGTAGTCAGCAGCGCTGAGGTTGATGAAGAAGTCCCAGGGCCAGTCAGTCATCTCCAGGAGGTCCCGCATGCTCTGTAGGTAGGTGGACAGGAGGCTGGCTCCACCCCAAATGGTGGCCATCCTCCAGGAGGTGACTCGGACATTGTCGTACTGCCTGGAAAATTGGAGCACTTGCCGATGCAGGTAATTGGAACGCTTTTCCAAGGAGAGAAAAGGAGAAAGGGGGTCAGAGAACATTAGCCACTACCTCTGAGAACATCCTGACTACCTCTGTCTCTTGTAGTTGGTGTGTCTGATCACAGTGGAACTAGTTGTTGTCATGCTGGCCTGCAGTGTCTTTCTATACCAATGTTAGCCACTGGCTACTGAAGTTGATATTCCTTAAGCCCACTGCTGAGTTAGTTAACCAGTGGGCTTGAGGTGATGAACCTAACACACTACATGATATTAGATGATTTCTGCATGTTATCTTAACGTATCAAGCTCAAGAACATGGGCCTATCTAAATTTGTTGAGTCTGTGGGTAGGAGGTGGGGTTTCTATGTTCTGTTCTTCAGGACCACCTCTCTTCCCTTACTCTTTCACAGGGTGAATGGAAGCACATCTTGGGGATGAAAATAGCCCTTTTGCCTCTTTGGATTCATTTAGTGTTAAAGCTATAACTGGGCCTTGTACTAGGCGAGCATTCTACCACTGTCTTAGAACCTCAGCCTGTGCTTTTCTGAGAAGAAAGGGGCTGAAGTTGACCTCAGAGCAACCTTCCTGCCTCCACCTTAGGCGCTCTAGGGTTCTAGACATGCTCATATCTTGTGACATCAACAGATTAACAGGGACTTCTAGGAAAAGATGGCTCCTGGGTCAGCAAGCCAAGTATGAGTTTTGGTAATAAGGTTTTATTAGCATACAGGCACACCCATTGATTGACAGTTGTCTGTGGCTGAAGTCAGGAAGGGAAGAACTGATTAGCATATGGTCTAAAGGGATATTTCAACTACCTGGACCTCTCCAGAAAAAGTGAGCACTCCTAGGATAGCTAGTTTCACAGATCTGTGAGGGCAGGCAGTGTGCACTAGACAGGGAAAGGAAGAGGGAAAAAAAAAAAAACCCCAAAAACTACAGAGCAGTTAGGTTTTGCAAAGCAATGTGTGTGTGTGTGTGTGTGTGTGTGTGTGTGTGTGTGTGTGTGTGTGTGTTATGTTATGTAGGAGGAAAAAGCCCATGGGAGGATCTGGAATGATCTGAGCACAAAGAAACGAAAGGAATTTAAGGTTATGGATATGCTAATTTTCTGAACTGACTGGCTCACTGTGCATACATATAGCAACATATCAAAATTTAATCAATAAATATGTGTGATTATCATGTGTTGAGGAAGATTAAAAAGACAAACAACCAAGCTTTTCTATAGGGAAAACTGAGCACCACAACTAACACACACACACACACACACACACACACACACAAACTCAGACCACTTGGGAATCACATGCTGCAGTTCTATCTCTAGACTTCAGCCTGGACTTGTGAGGTGGAAGGAAGGATCAGAGACAGACAGACAGACTGCAGAGGAAGCCCAGCACAGGGATATGAATAGTGGCTCCTTCCTTACCTTATCCACATGGATATAGTAGAAATGGTCTTTGTGGTAGATGGCCTTGAACATGCGCTGTAGCTGTCGAGAGGCACGGCCATGGACCACCAGGACAAAGGCGATTCTGACTGGGTTGGCAGGCATGTACTCCACAGCATCCTCATCCCACTGGACATTCTTGTTGGCTTTGCCTAGGGAAAACCAGAAGACCATAGAGATGAGGTTGAGGATGGTCTGCCCTTTAGAAGGTAGGAACGGTCTCCTACCCTTCCCCTGGGACAGGAACATCTGTAGAGAATCCTAGAGTTTGAGTCAGCTTAGTCAAGCAAGTTCTAGACCATGTTGTCCGTATACAAGGTGGTAGGAGACTGCGGTGCTTATGGAGTTCTCTATATCACAGGAGTTTGAAAAGACTGATACTTACATTTTACTATGTGCTGGCTAGTTTTATGGCAACTTGACATAGGCTAAAGTCATCTGAGAAGAGAGTATCTCAGGTAAGAGAAGGCTCCGGAAGATCAGGCTGTAGGAAAGCCTGTAGAGCTTTTTCTTAATTAGTGATGGATATGGAAAGGCCTAGCCCACCATGTGCCATTTCTAGGCTGGTCATCTTGGGGTTCTATAAGAAAGAAGGATGAGAGGCCACGAGGAGCAAGCCAGGGAGCAGCATACCTTCATCAGCCCCTGACTCCAGGTTCTTGACCTGTCCGAGTTCCTGTCCTAACTTCCTTCAGTGATGAATAGTGATATGGACGCGTAAGCCAGACAAACCCTAATCTCCACAAGTTGCTTTGGTCATGATGGTTCATCACAGCAATAGTGATCTTGACTCTGCCTCCTTAGCACAAGGACTGCAGAACTGGCTTTGTTACACAGGTCCTGAGGATCTGCCCTTGGGTCTCTGTGCTTGAACTGTAAGCACCTTACCATCTGAACTAATTCCTCAGCCCTTTATCTTACATCTTCTGTGTCTTCTTCTCTTGCCCATGCTGTCTACAGATGTAGGAAGCATCATCTTGATCAATCCAGAGGTGGCCTATAATTCAGGACTGGCTGGCCAGAACTTGGCACTCCCTTCTTGCAACACTATTTGGATGGATGTTTGAGTCAAACAAGCAGTTTGCCAAGGAGACCATGCCTTAGTTTTTGTGGGAGCTTACAGATAAAGAAGTTCTTGCTGCACATTAAACTGGAAGATGGTAAGAACTTTTCTATTCCTACATGGAAAGAAGTTGCCAGAAGAAAACCAACATAGAGGGAAGCTCTTCTGAGAGGGGCTGTTGCTGCTATCTAAGTCCTAATGACCCCGCTGGGCTCCAGATCATCCGGGCTGGAGATCTGCCACTGTCATGGACGGTGGTCATATGTTACCTTTGGAGAGCCAGATCCTATCCCTAATCCACCTGGGTAAATGGCTCCAGACACCTCTTATCTCAACATCAGCCCGAGAAAACCCCAGTCTCCAGGGCCAAGGCCAGTGAGCAACACCCTGCAGGGTTAGTGTGTTACAAGTTACACTGACTCGGTGTTGTCTGGATTTTCCAGACTGATCCAATCTCTTATAGTTTAACTTCATTCTTGGCAGGCTCTGGGTTTGTGAGGTCCAGAACATTGCTATGGTTTCAGGTGTCCAGAGTGTCCACTGAGGTTCCTAAGAATGCAGACTGCTCAGCCTGGTGGTCAGCAGCTTGGGAGGGAGTGGGAGTGTGTGGTGGTGGTGGCTGCCAGATACCTCAGTGGCTGCCAGATGAAGGCTCTTTCCAGGGGACAAGATTAAAATGAAGGATATCCAAACCCAGGATGGTGACACATACCTGTAATCTCAGTATTTGGGAGGCTGAGGCAGGAGAATAACAAATTCTAGGCCAGTCTAGGCTTCATAGTGAAATTTGTATGCTTTAAATCATTCATCTATTTTTATGAATGACAAAATCATCAAACCAAACCAAACAACACTCCCCCCCCCCCAAAAAAAAAAAAAAAACCCCACAGGAGTAATGTCTAAACCACAGGGTTGGGCTTTGGACTTTACACAGCCTTTCCTCTGACCTCTGAGCAGTCAGGTGACCAGCCCACCCCTTAATTTCCCGCTTTTTACCGTTACCTATACAAACTCCTTTATCTTGGGGCTTTTGAGAGTGATTCCCGGTTCCTGGACACCGCCTCCCTGGAGCTTAGAATGGCTACAACTTCTTGTCACCAGCCCAAGTCCATAAAAGATTATCTTCACTCTCTGTCTCTCACTTTACCCATTCCAATTTTCTGCACATCATTTAACACCATCTGAAGTTGTTTATGTATTTGCTTGTTTATTATCTGAGCATTCTGCTAGAGCACAAGGCCTAGGAGATGAGGGTCTTTATCCTTCTTATTTACCATCAGATGCATAATACTCAGGTAAAATCCAACGCACAGCAAGTGCTCTGTGAAGAACAAAAGCTTCAAGAGTGGACATGCCAGCTCTGTCCAATAACAATACCTGTTTGGAGCACTGGTCTGGCCTTGATCTCATTATTTCATTAATCGTCCTGACAACCCAGCAAGGTTGCTATTACCTCCATTCTTCAGATGAAAAGCCATGGCTTAGAGAGGCCAAGGGATTTGTTCAAGGTCATGCAGCTTTAATTAGTTAAGCTGAGCTGGAAACCCAGGTCTTAAAGACCATGCCCTTAACCACTAACTTAGACTACACAATCACAATAAAACTTTGAAAAGAAAAGTAGACAATGGTGTTTGTTAATGAAATATTTTGTAAGTTATTGGAGGTAAGAAGGCAGGGGTCCAGAGACTTTTAAAAGGGTTATTAAAGAATTTCTGTATTTGATGAGGAACTGACTCTAGATGACCAATAAAGCTTCATATATCCATTTATCCATAAACCTATTGATTGCATCTACCCAACCATTCATATATACATTCACACATACATTTTCCCATTTCATTCATCTACCTACCCACTCATCCATCTAACTTTTAATCTATTTATCTACTCATTTCATATGTACAATACATATACTCTGTCTGTCTGTCTGTCTGTCTGTCTGTCTGTCTGTCTGTCTCTCTCTCTCTCTCTCTCTCTCTCTCACACACACACACACACACACATACACACNTCTCTCTCTCTCTCTCTCTCTCTCTCACACACACACACACACACACATACACACACACACAATTCATTTACCCATATACCTACTCCATCTACCTACTCACCCCTCCTCCCATCTACTTCATCCATCCATCCAAACTCAGGAATTCATTCAACTCCCCATCTGACATCCTATCATACCAAATGCTAATCATTCATTCAACGCTCATTTGGTCTCTAGTCACAGGGTCTCTTGCCTGAGTTGCTGAATGAGTGAGTGAATGAACAAATGAATTCGGATGAAGAGTGGATGCCGTGGTAGTTCAGAGGAGCTTATGTTTCCCGAGGGTCTGCCACAAACTATGTTGGGGACTCTGAGTGGTTTGTTATTTGGTCCTGGTTAAGAATGCATTAACACTGTTTGAGGCTTAGAATGTTTGGCATGTTTCCCAGGCCACACTGTGAAGGCAGAGGTGGGAGAAAAAGCTGAACAGCCAAGTCCAAAGACATCCTACTCTGTCCTCATGTCTGGTGCCAAAGAGTGGTGTCAGGCAGTGACCAAGCCAGGTACAGTGACCCTGACCTTTAAAGCAACTTGGGCATCGATGCTGATAAAACAAAAACAGAAACAAAAAGCACACCCCCCCCCCCACACCTTTTGTAAATTCTCTTTCCAGTGTTAGAGAGCAGAACATACTCATAACAGATACACAGAATTGTGGATGCTTCAGTTCTGGAGTAGGGAAGTAAGTGTTTGAAAATCACATCATACAAGTGAAACGGCTATCCTGTGATAAAAAAATTTCTTGTAAAAATTTTTTTTTGGAGCAGACAGTTGGCCTTAGTGCACAAGGAAGCTGTGGCTCAGGGAGGTCCTTGTTAAGAAGTAGTTAAGCTGTTGGCTGTGGTGGTACACACCTGGAGTCCTAACACTCCGGAGACTGAATCAGGAGAGAGCCACCAGTTTGAGACTTGTCTGGAATACATAGTAAGGGCATGTCTTAAAACTCAAGAGCTAGATATATAATTCAATGGTAGAGTGCCAGCCTGGCACACTCAAGACAGTAGGTTCCTCCCATGGGTCAGAAAGAAAGACAGAGGGTGGGGGAGGGAAGAAGAGAGAGAAGGAAGAAGGGAGGAAGGGATGGAGGAGGAAGAGAGAAAGAAAATAAGGGAGGGGAGGAAAGACAAAGGAAGGAAGGGAGGAAAGGAGTAAGGGAGGGAGGGAGGAAGGAAGGAAGGAAGGGAGGGAGGGAGGGAGGGAGGGAGGGAGGGAGGGAGGAAGTTGAGTTGCCGTTTGAGTCTGTGCCCCAGAGTCCTAAACACTCATTCTGCGCCATCAAACTGTCCCCATTGTATAAAGGAGGGGCATCTGTTCTCAGAAGCAGGACAGCTGATCTCCATCTGTTGGATAAAGTTGTGTGGTCAGAGTCATGTGAGTCTCTTCAGATAGGGTCTCTGAAAGGCTAAAACTCACACTCTGTCCAGCTCCCAAGAAAGAGGCAGGAACTTAACAATGTAATCAGATTCCTGTGGCATAAAATAGAAACTAAGTGGAAAAATCAGAGTGATTAGAGGCAGCCAGAGAAGCTGAGACTCTGGATGAATGCTAAAAGCCACACTGATGGGGGAGAATATCAAGTATGCGTTGGCGGGGCAGGAGTAAAGACTGAGGAGAGGAACCCAGCGGCTTCCCTGGTAACAGGGTGGACCATGCTAAGCCACTTATACCAACTCTGCATGACTCAGTGTCACATGGGCTATAAGAGGACCATGTAGCCCTTGGGTGGCAAGGATGGGGACAGGAAGAGATTCACAAAGGTCAGTTTGTCCTCCATGACACATACCTTCCTTGGCTTCAATTATGCTACCCTCTGTCCTAAAGAATCAAATGCAAAAATTCCAGAAGGAAACAACTTAGGGGTTTTAAACAACTTCTCTTACAGTGTATTCCTATGATTACCCTATCCAGTTATGAGTTGTCGATATGAACTTATCATTATGTCTACACTGTAAGCCAAATGTTTTATAGGTGCGTGTGTAAGAAAAGAAATCAGGAAGGAAGCACTCATCTGTATCTATCTGTGGGGTCTGCATCTGTATCTGTGGGGTCTGCATCTGTATCTGTGGGGTCTGCATCTGTATCTGTGGGGTCTGCAT
>NC_034590.1:87231610-87301868 GCF_900095145.1 Mus pahari | reverse complement strand
CTGCATCTGTATCTGTGGGGTCTGCATCTGTATCTGTGGGGTCTGCATCTGTATCTGTGGGGTCTGCATCTGTATCTGTGGGGTCTGCATTTGTAGAGCTGACCAACTACTAACCGAAAAGGTTTATTTTAAACACAAGTGAGCAGGCTAGGGAGATAGCTCAGATGGCACAGTGCTTGCCTTGTGCACATAAGGTCCTTTGTTCAATCCCCCAGGTGGTGCACACTTGTAATCTCAGTGCTAGGGAGGTGGAAAAAGAAGACTGCCTGAAGTCCAGTCTAGTCTACTTGGTGAGCTCCAGGATAATGAGAGAAGCTGTCTCAAAAAAAAAAAAAAAAAAAAAGTAATAACAAACGACCAACAAGTAAACAACAGAAATCTCAAGACAGACAGTGTCTGGGGAACGAGACGTGAGGTGGTCCCCTTGCTTGTACGTATCTGACACATGTACCTGCATACACAGAGACAAGTGCATGCATGTACACATAATATGTCACCCTTGAACATATATAGACATTTCTTACTGTTAGTTATACTGCATTTGGGTGTTTTGCATAATCTAGCTATGGTCTACAAGAGAAGGTTGAGGACTAGGAGCAAATTCTATGCGATCTTATATAAGAATCATGGACACTCAGTGAGGGAATGGGCAGGGAGGAGGGGGTATGTCGCAGTGTGTAGTGCAGCTTCTATATTGGAATGGGTTCCTGAAGGACAGGGGTTCGTACTGCATATATGTTCTGTATATGTGCTAGGTGTGTTTGCGATTGGAGTGCCTTATAGAATTTTAATCTGGAGATGAAAGCAAGACACTGGGGTTATAAAGAGATTTAAAATTCAATTATGTGTCTGTGCGTGGGTTTGCAAATGTGAATGTAGTGACTATGAAAACCAGAAGGTGTTGGATTCCTTGGTGTTGAAGTTATAAGGTTGTGAGTTACCAACATGGGTGCTGGGAACCAAACTCAGGTCCCCTGCAAGAATAGGATGTGTTTTTAACTAGCGTTCTATTAACTCCCATGTAAGGATTTTAGATTTGGCCTGTGGTCAGGATGAGTTTGTGATCTTAAGTGGTGTTATGTTATCTCTGCAAGCCTTTGTGTACTCCACTCTGAAATGGATATAGCTATCTATACAGACACATACAGATAGACACATAGATATGGATGTAAGCATAGATGTCTCAGCTCCCTCCCATGTGTTTATGTCCAGTGCTGTGCACAGGACCAAGCCTGTAGCAAATGCTCAGCAAATGAAAGTGTAATTGGACCATTTCTATTTAGCCACTGGCCCACAATCGTTAGAATCAAACAATAGTCAGCTCAGCCCTGAGGGGTTCTAGCCCAAGGCTGCCCTGGCTCCTAACAATATGATCAGGTTAAAGCAGACCTCACCCTGACTCCCCTGCTCACAAGTGAACAGCCACACCTAGAACGTTTCTCCCCAGGATCTGCCCCTGATCACAAGCAACTGGAAGGAGCAACTGGCCTGAAATAGGCTCCACCAACAAGGCTCTCTGTTGATTCTGTTTATATTCTCAAAGTGCCTCCCGGCATGGGAGAGTGTCATTTTCTGGCTTACTTGGTTCTTTGGACTGAAGAGAAGTGGAAATGAGGTTGCATGCAGATGGGCTTGGGTCAGAAGCTGTGAGCTGGGGCACAGCTAACTTAACATAGCGTGGGAGGCTCATGGAACTGGGTTTAGGGTTCAGCTTCTCACAGCACAGCTTCTGGGAGCTGGCCAACTTCTCTGCTCACTAATGCTTCATTTATAATGTGGGGTGTTCAGGCTGTCCCCAACCCTTCAAAGATGGGTGGCAGTTACACATCAGCACAGCACCACGTAGGAAGGCTGGGTGTGGCAGAAGCACTGAGCTTGTAGGCTCATCTTCAGGATCAGAAGAAGGAAGGAAATTTTCCTACTAGGAAAAAAAAAATCTTTTCAGTGCTGGGGATAAAACCCAGGGTATTGTACACAGTATGCAAGTGCTGTACCATTGAGCTACATCATTGGCTTCTATGCAATTGTGTGCCTGTGTGGACTGTGGGTTGTGCATGTGTGTGTGTGTGTGTGTGTGTGTGTGTGTGTGTGTGTGTGTGTGTTGCATGCATATCTGGACTCATGCATATGGAGACTCAAGATCAATGTCAGGTATGTTCTTTGACTGCTCAACACTTTATTTCTTGGGGTAGAATCTCTACCTTAGCCCGAGGCCCACTGTCTTAGCTGAGGTGATCAGCTGGGAAGCACCAGGTCTCTACTTTCCCAGGACAATGGGTTCTGAGGGTCAAAGCTCAGGCTTGAGCAACAAACACTTACCTCATTGACTGAGCCAACTCCCCTCACTCCTCCTCTTGCAATTTATTATTTAATTATCTCAAGATCCATGGAGGTAAGTGCCATGATAGCCCTCTACTGCTGAATGAGAAATTACCCTCTCTAGTGCATAGGACGCTTGAGAGAAACACTTGGGTCTGCCAGGCTCAGAACCCATGCTTTATCTTACCAGTGAGAGAAATGAAAGTTCTGAAATCTTGTGGGAAAACCCTGGATACCTTGGAATTCTAAGGCAATCACAGAACTCACCGTCTGAATGGTACTCTTTGGATATAAGGCTGCCTGCCGTTCCTGAGGGTTGTCAGTCCCTGTGCTTCATTCTCCATAGGACGTCCTGGCCTCTGGGCCCAGTACACAGCTAAGCTTGGTGGAGAATGCTCAGTGAATGGTTTGTGACTGACGGATGAAGGCAGACAGCTTCAGCCATGCACATACCCCTAGAGGCACACGTGCAAGCCTCAGCCTGAACTCCTGCACGTGGCTGGGTTTGCTCACCCAGCACACTGGCGGGAGGCTGGACGACTCTTCCCTGGAGGTTCTGGATTAGGCCAAAGACCTTTCTTTGCTCTAGAGCAAAGCCTCTGGGAGGAGCCAGCTAAGTGCCCAAAGAGTTCCCAACATGGCAGCTGCAACTGGGTCTTCTCCAGGTCAATGGATGTTAGGGAGACATCTTCAAGTCTCCAGAGAAATAGTTCTGTTCTGGGAATACCATCTCAGCCTTTCTTTTTTTACTCTTTCTTTTCTTGTCACAGCCTCAGTGAGCATACCCTATCTATCTATCTATCTATCTATCTATCTATCTATCTATCTATCTATCAATCTATCTATCCATCCATCCATCTATCTTGCATTTAAATTATGTTAAAGGACATATAAAAATGAGCACTCTGTTGGGCTGGAGCTACGGCTCTGAGGTTAAGAGTACATAACTGCTTTGCAGATGACCTGAGCTCTGTTGCCAGCACCCACACTGGGTGGCTTACACTGCCTATAACTTTAGCTCCAAGAGAACAGAAGCTTTCATTTGTCTGCCCTGCTCCCACTGAAGTAAAAAGCAAAGGTGAACTAATGTAGTAAATACAGCAGGGCAGAAGGGAGGTGGTGAAGGCATGTGGTGAAGAAGGCACATGGATGATGTAAAGTTAACTCTACCAGCCAGGATGTGTTGTGTGTGCTCAACACAGGAGACAAGGTCGTAGCCAGGTGATGCCAGGCAGTCCTTGATATCCCAGAGGAACTCAAGAGGTCCAGGCAATATTCACTTTTCCTGGTGCAGGGCCCTGGCTAACTCCAGGTTTCCTGGAAGAGCTTGTTGGGAATCATTTGAGGTGGGATTTTGGGGGAGTCATCTCTCTGATAGAGGGAGACATCTGTGTGGAAACCACCTCTTGAGTTTTATTTTGACTTTAGCAGAGTAAGCATCTACCAGGCTGTTTTTCCAGCATTCTGCCACAGTGCTGCACATAGACATGATCTGCTTCTAGATCACTGACCCAGGCTCAGAGAGGGGGAGGATCTTGCTCATGATCACAGAGCCAACAGATAGACAAGAGGTCAGGCTAGGGTCTGCCTTGAATCTAAGTATGCATCACAGCCAGGCTTTGATGAACAGGAGTCCAAGCAGTTCAGCTCTCACTGCGGCTCTGTGTTAACTCACCTGAAGCCCAGACGTCTATTCTCCAGCACTTCTAACCGCCACCTCCTCTGAATGAAGTTCTCCAGCTTGGCTCTGTTGCTGTGTGTGTTACAGATGGCTCTTTTATGTGGGAACTATCCTATGCAGTTCCTGCCTTACCAACTAGATGCCATGAGTACCTGCCCAGTATGAGCAAACCAAAAAAGTCTCAGCTCATTAACCAATGCCTGATGGAGTTGCAGAGGCAAAACCTTCCCTAGTTGAGAAGTAATGACCCACAGCTATTTCCAAAAGGTGCTCTTCAGATAGCAGCAATACCACAGTGAGGGGATTTGTGCAAAATGCAAATGTCAGCCCTGGTCCATGTCTCCCAAGTCAGAAACTCTTGAGTGTGTGGAACAAAATCTGAGCTATGACAAGCCCTCCCCCGGGTGGTGATGACAAGGGTAATTGAAATCCACTGGTGTAGGTCCAGGATTCTCAGCCCCACAAGCATACCAGAACCATATGGACATCTTAATCAAAGCACAAGCAAATAAGATCTAGAAAACAATGCTGGCCTTGAATCTAGCTAAGAGGTAGGCAAGCCTTTTCCAGCATGTGCAAGGCTATGGACTCATTTCTTGGTATCACAGAAAAACAAATAAAAGCAAAAATAAATAAATAAATAATAAAAAAAATCCTTCCTTGGTCTCACCCTGACAAATACTGAATTAAGTACAGTCCCGTGTTGAGTGATGATATTTAGATGTAGGATGGGCCATACATACATAAGACTGTAGTCTGGTAAGATTACACTCTCTGGGGAGACTGTAGCATTCCAGTTTGTGTAAACACACTTGGTGGCGGTTGTAGAGCAATGAGGGCGTCTAGTGGTCATGCACACTTGGTGGCGGTTGTAGAGCAATGAAGGCGTCTAGTGGTCATGCAAGGGGCCCTTTGTGAAGCCTGAGGTGACATCAGGTGCTCGGATTGAACCTTCCTTGGAAGTTCTCAGGTGGCAATAATGTGCTCAGACTTTCTGGTACCTACCTTTGACGCCCTATATTTGAACAGTCACATCTCATCTCCCCAGACCCCTCCTCTACCTAGAGTCTAAGTCTGGTTCACCCTTAATTTACCCCCACACTACCAAAAAGAGTCTCCCTCTACTCTCTGACCAAGCACTCAGGACATTTTCCTGCTCACTGATTTTCTTTCCCCCTATTCAAGTTTGGAGTTATTAAACCACAGCCCGTGGCTGCACCGTCTTATTGATTTTATTGCGGAGAGCCCAGGGATATTCTAATGATGTACGGCTCAATAAATGGAAACTGGTGGGATGGATATTGATGGCGTATGGTACATTTCCCCGCAATTCACCGGGTCCCAGTCACTTGGCCAGCTACACATCATCTGTGAAAACGCTGGGTTGCAGCCCATGAGATCTGGTCCACCTTGCTGGTGTGGCCTTTTCCAGACACCAAGGATGAAAGGGCCATTATAATAAGAATAATGTGATACTCTGTGCCCTGCTGGGTGTGTGACTTTACATCTTCTCCCCACATTGCAATGGTAGAAGGATAGAACTGATTATCTCCATTTCCTAGATAAGGAAACAGACTCAGAGCAAGTAGCTTGTCCGGCCTGCAGAAATGGGATTCAAATCTCATTATTAGGCTCAAACATCCATGTTCAACCACGTAAGACAACAGCCAGATTTGCCTACCTAGTCAATTTGAAGCTATGTGAGACATCTTCTCAAACAACAACAGCAACAACAACAACAAATTGAGGTTGGAAAAACGGGGAAATTGGTAAACTACCCATAATAAAAATCTCAGAATCTGAGTTCAGATCTCCAGCACCCATAAAAACAAAAACAAAAACAACAAAACAAGAACAACAACAACAAAATCCACAGAAGACCATAGGATGTGACAGCTTGTGCTTGAAGGGTGGAGAAAGCAAGGTCCAGAATATCACTGGCCAGCAGTCAAATCAGTGAGACAACCTTTTCTCAAAAGGTAAAGGTGGAAGTGACTGAAAAAACATCTGAAGTAGACTACCAGTCCATACATAGATACAGACACATGCAGAGACAGACAGACAGACAGACAGACAGACAGACAGACAGACAGACACACACACACACACACAGAGTGAGAGACAGACAGACAGACAGACAGACAGACACACACACACACACACACATTCCTACATGGTCAAGTGCATGCACTCACAGAAATAAGTATGCATGTCACAGACCATACACATACACACCGGAGAAGAAAAGAAAGAACCTGGTGGTTCCAGTACATGTTCTAGCTTCCCTCCTCCTCTCAAGCACTGCTTCTCTGGAGGGGCCACTGGAGTTAGAGATCACCATGGCTGAGTAGACAGGGCTGGCCCCACACATCACAGGGCATTCAGTATCACTAGGCTTCCAAACAGCTTCCCTCTACTCAGTTTCCAAGTCTGCCTGGGGGACAAAGAGTGACTAAAATGGGCCAGGTAGATGCTGCCCTGGGCTATAGGGGAATAATGCTCATTGCAAAAGCTTTTGCTCCCAAAAAGGAGAGATGACAAACACATGAACAGCTACAAGGTCGTCATGGTAGACTATGCAGTGGCTGTCATTGTGACTCTTACTATGCCTTCCAAGGGAGGGCATCTCCTCTACATCCTGCTCCAACCTTGCCTCCGCCACACTATTTCAGTCCTTTCCATGAAGCTACCAAAGAATTTAGCACTGTGAAACCCTTCTTCTGTTCCCCAGTGCCAAGGAAACGGGATCTTTATCAAAGACACCATCAACAGGAATTATTGGGGGCATTTCTGATGCTGAAACCCATGTCATAAAGCCTACCATGTCATGGTGCTAGAGATGTACACTCAGTTAAGGGGGACAAATGGGTTAAAGAAAGTCAAAAGGGTGGAGTCCTGGGTTGATGGGATTGGTCAAAAAGTCAAAAGGGTGGAGTCCTGGGTTGATGGGATTGGTGCCCTTATTAAGAGCGCATACCAGATGCTTACCATCTTTAAGACAATTCAAGAAGAGAGCTCTTGTCATGACTCAGACCATGCTGGCACCCTGACCTTGAACTACAGTTTCCAAATATTGGGATAGTGCATCTCTCTCCTTGAAGGCGCCCATCATCTCATGTTCTCTTGTTATGGCAGCCCCACTAATCTAATTACTACTCAATCGGGCATAGACACAGCCTATGGGCTGCAGACTACAGAATGATGGATGAGATCACTGGACAAGAGTGAAGAAAAAGAATCTCCATCCAGAGGGAACAGTGTGGGCAAACATCCTGTAGTGCACACCAGCATGGTAGATGAGAGGAAGGCTCATGTGGTTGGTACACAGAGACCATGTAGAAGCATCGCATTGGACAAGAATGGCCATACAGGAACAAAGTTATTTGGGAACTTGGGAATCATTCTAAGGACTGCATTGAGAGAGCTGCCTCCACAGGCTCATTTCCCACAGTGGTGAAATGGAATACGGGCAGAACCCATTTTGACATTCTCAATTGCCATCACACAGTGCCCAGCTTCGCAGCAAAAAGTGGGGAGCAGGCATGAGGCAGGGGTCCTATGCAGCCTTTTGCATCCTGTGGCTCAAGGTCTTGCTAATGTGGCTCCAGCTTCAAGATGCTTTTCTTGCCTATTGACCCAGAGGTGGAAGCTTCCAGGTTCTTTCTGGAATCCTTCGCAGCTTGACATTTTCATCTCTGTCCTCTCTTTCCTCTCTTGAAGGGACTCACAGACTCAATAAATACCCACCTAACCCAGCAGTGACTCATCTGTTTTTATTACCCTGGGCCTCTCGAGGAGCAAACAACTCTTATTTACCTCTCAGGGTAAGGGTTTTGACAACAGGTTTATTTTCTCCAACTCTCCAAGGACTAAACGAGTAACACTTGAAAGTTAACAGTACATTAATTAATGCCAAATTGGTTGGAATTTTCCTAATAAAAATCCTTATAGTAATCACATTATGGGCCATTAACGCTGCCTCCTGATCATAAACTATGAATATGCGCTGCAGGTGCTCGCTTTTCAGCTTTTTAAGAAGGGACATTTCCCCACACCGGCAACCATTTGTCATGTTAATGCTGTCACGGTGCCCAACTCAGACTGGAGTCTTTAAGCTTTGTTCACTTTGGGCTGGTCCTTAGGCCAGTCTCTTCCCATCGCTTTGGACCCTTGCAAACACTTGCAAGTGAACTTGGCATGTCTGCTGTATAAAGGGGGAAACTGAGGCACACAGGGAGTGAGTATGGAGCTTCAGTCCAGGCAACCTGGTTCTAGAACTACCTCTATCCATGACCCCCATGAGACCAGAGTGTCAAGTGAATCTCAGCATCAGGGACCTCTTTGAGGGCCCCACCATGTGGCACCTGACTTATGTGCTAGGTTTATTTCAACAGTGATTATCCACAGAGGTCAACCCAATACACTGGCTATGTGCCCCCTTGTGTTTGTTTTTCCCATCACCGGACCTCCAGGATGTCAGGTCGACAATGTTGGGGACACCTGGTACATATTGGGTAAGTTAATGGTGCAGGAAGAAACGGATATTGAAATGTATACTTGAGAAAGTTTGTGGTAGCAGGACATCCTAGGATCCACTTCTGTCATGGCTATCCTGGGTGGGGTTGGAACTCACCGACCAAAGACTGCATGAGGGGGCTGAGGTCCTGGGATACAGACAAGGGGGATTGTTATTATTTAACCCCCGAGAGCTTCAGCTCCTTCCTTGGGTGCTTTTGGTGGTCTCTTTGATTTCTCTGTCTATATTGTCACACTGCTTCTGTGTCTGTGAAGGTCACACGCCTTCCTGGGACTGACTATGGAATATGGAAATATAGACTGCAGAAAATTCAAGTACATAAGACAATATTAAAAAAAAAATAAGAAAGAGGGTCTGGTGAGATGGCTCAGCAAGTGCTGTCAAGTTTGATGATCTGATTTTAATTCTGGGAATCTACAATGAGGAAGGAGAGAAGTGACTCAAGCTGGTGCATGTACCATGCAAATGCACACACGCACCATGCAAATGCACACATGCACTATGGCACTAGTTAATGTACATACACATAAATGAAAAAAAATTATAAGAAGAAAGAGAAAGAAATCAATATCCTGGTGTATCTAGCTGTTGAACATATTTGAAATAGTTCTACACATAGATCATACATGTATGAATATATGTAATATGTCTGTATACATTTCAACTTGCAGTATGCCTCCAGCCCTCAGCAATATGCTCTATGTCTTTTCCACATAGATGAGTACAACCCCCTCTCTCTGCCCGCTTTTTAAATATTCACAGAGCAGGGACTGTGAGCAGCTGCCCTGTCAGGTGCCAGGATACACAAATGAACGATCTGATTTTGTCTCCAAGAAGCCTAGAAACTGGTGAGGCTGGAGTGTGGAGGGCAGGTGCCAGCTGCAAAGAAGAAGGATAGGCTGCTAGGGGCGAAGATAATACTTCTGGGGAAGTTTCCAGAACTTTCTGAGGAAGCCAGAGTGAAGCTAAGAGCTGAGGCAGGAGGAAGTGGGAGTGAGGTAAAGAAGGTAGGGAGGAGGGATGTGTCAGTGGGTGGAGCACTTGCCTTGCAAACATGAAGACTTGGGTTCAGATTCCCAGAACCCAAGGAAGAAGTTGGATGAAATGTTACCTGTTGATCATGATGATGAACATGTGTGATACGAAGCAGGACAAGGTAGACTCCTGGAAGCTAGAGGGCCAGTTAGTCTAGCCTAGTTGGTGAAATTCTAGGTCAGTGAGCATCAAAGGTCTCAAATAGAGGGTACCTGAAAAATGCCAGGGCACCCAACATTGTCCTCTGACCTCCACATGCATGTTTATGTGTACATACACATGTACATACAGGTACACACACACCCTCATGATCATGCACAAACACACAGATGCCACCATTGCACAACAAAGAAGACAGCCCTGAGGAAAGGTGAAGATGGTTTTTTTAGCTTGAAGAAAAATGAGTGAGAGGAGAGGTACATGGTGTGTGTGTGTGTGTGTGTGTGTGTGTGTGTGTGTGTGTGTGTGTGCATGCACACACGAAACTTCTGCTTAGATGCACACATGATACTTCTGCTTAGATTTTGGCAATTTCCTGTAATTTGGTAATTTCCTGTACTGTAGAAAATTTTGTAGTATAATAATCAAAACATCTCGAGCATACAGTTAATGGCCTCTTGGTTCCTTGATTGGCTTCAAAGCCAGGAGCCTCTGCTTGGGCTGTACTTGGAAAGAGTGTGAATTGCAAGCTACGGCTCTCAGACATATTCATCTGCAGGTCTCATGCCGAAAGAGCCCCATTTGCCTCCTGAGGTCACACCCAAGCTTCTGCTGGGAGCAAACCTCTCAGAGATGTGGGCCAGATTATGCAATCACACTGTGCCCACCTTGCTCCAAGTCCAGGCCACATCTGCCCCCTCAGCTCATCATATGTCCTCTGTCTGTGAAGGTCACACTCCTCCCTGCGACTGACTAGAGTGCACCACCTTGGGTATCTGGAAGGGCGAAAGCAGGCGAAGGTTACTGCAAAGGTCATCTTAGGAAGCTTCAAGAACAAGGCAGCAGAAATTCATTCATGTGTTTGGAAAATAGCCACAAATGCCATAAGTTAGCTAGGCCTTGTTCTGGTTTGACTGCCGCAGGTCCCCTGTAGGCTCACGTGTTTCAACACTTGCTCTTCAGCTGATGACACAATTTGAGAATAATACAAAGGATGGACCCTTTGCATTATTCAGCCAGAGTCATTGGTCAGGGGCAGAGCTTAAGGATTATGTCCACTTCTGTTTTCTGCCCAAGGCTTCTGCTTGCTGGTCCCTAGAGATACATATGACCACCACCTCAAGGTCCCATCGTTATGTATGGAGCTGTCCTAGATGTTGTGCCTTGCCACCATAATGAATGGCACCCTATAACTGTGAACCAAAGCCGACCCTTTCTACCTTAAGTTGCTTCTGCCATTATTTGGTACCGGCAACAAGAAAAGTAATAATACAAATGTGGGGGTGTGATAGGGTCAGGTGGAGGGACAGTGCCATTTATTTAAGGGACAGTTATCAAGAACCATTACCAGGTAAGAGACTGGAAAGTCAGGCAGTTGACCAGCCTGTACGGCCTCTCCCAGAGAGGCTCTTACTGAGTGAGGAAAGGCTCAGTGAAGCTGTGCCTCGCCTTGCACATTCAGAGCCACTTTTGGTGGCCAGCACTTGCCTCAGATGTTTGCAGTCACTGGTTTGAGAGTTCCTGTCCCATCATACCAGCTTTCCCAGCACGGGCAAGAATGACTTTCTTCCGATGGCTTGGGACCGGAACTGAAGCCTTTCACCCTTTTCTAAACAAAGAAAAGACCTACTAAGGAGCTAGAGAGGACTCAGGTTTTAAACAGAGGCACAGCTCACCTGGAGAGAAGTGAGGCTTGATCTTCAGACAGGATGGGGTTAAGCTAAGACAGCCAGCGCCCCTGCAGCATCCAAGGGCTATCAGCAGTGACAACAGCTTCAATTAAATTAAATCTAGTCAGCTCCACGAGGAAACACGTGTAATGTTAATTTCATGGGTGTATCAATGTGTAAACCTAACAGATGATGCTTAAATGAGGAAGGCAGAGAGATGACATTTGGTTAAACAATGCATCAGTGGGCAGGATTTGTTGAAACTGCCATTTAAAAAAAAAAATAGGAACAGGAGTGAAAGTTGAGCAAGCTGTCACCAGGGCCAGCCACCTAAGCGTGCATGCGTGTGTGTGTGTGTGTGTGTGTGTGTGTGTGTGTCTTTGTCTGTCTGTATGTTATGTGTATTTGTTTTTTGTGTATTGTGTATATATATTTGGGTATATGTGCGTGTGTAGGAGTGTGCAATGTGCAGGGGGCCCATATTGAGTGTCTTTCTCGACCACTCTCTACCTTAATTTTAAAGTCAAGGGCTCTCACTGAACACGGAGATCAGGGATTTGGCGAGGTTGGCCAATGAGCTTCAGGAGTCCTCCTGTCTCCTCCTTTCTAGTGTTGTGGTGTGTGCTACTGTGTCAGGCTTTTTGTTTGGGTGATGAGGAACCAAACTCAGGTCCTCATGCTTGAGTGGCAAGAACTTTACGGCTAAGCCATCTCCCCACACTCCTGGGCATCTTTGATAACCTGTTGTTACATGTGTGTTGCGGTCATACGAGCTGTCAGCTGTGGTTTTGGTCAGCTGGATGGTTCTCCTTGTTTAGTCCTAATTCAAACACAAGACACAGGGGCCATCACTATACCCAGGCTGCTTCTGTGGCTATACACCCTTGGGTCTCTCTGATAGAGACAGAGGTGACAGGGATGACTTTGATGAACATGCTTCTGTGGCTATACACCCTTGGGTCTCTCTGATGGAGACAGAGGTGACAGGGATGACTTTGATGAACACAGATCCAGTCAATTGGCAGGATAAGAGGTAGTGATCATGTGTACACATATTTGAGAGATTCAGTCACAGGACTGCATTCAGATGCTAGATTCCATAAGGAGAGAACAGAGTTTCTTAAAGCTACCATAGTGTGGATGCTCTAAACCAGCATGTCTTACGTAGGGGCAGTTGAGTCCTTCCTACCCCAGGGACATTTATGAAGTCTGGAGAAACTTGTAGGTATGAGAACTGAGGGAGGCAGACTTGCACATAGACCTAGAGGAGCTGCCGGACTGTTGACTACCTAGGCGTCACGGCTGCAACGGCAAGGGCTCAGCTGGTCAGCAAGTCAGGTGCTGAGGCTGAGATCCCATCACAGAACTGTGCAACTCTTAATAAGTCCTGGTGGGAAACGAGCAAAACTACAAGCTCCCGTGTTCCAGTCCTGACCTACTCAGAGCCTCTCTAGTGACCAAGCTGGCTGCTCTTCCTGTTGGTGAGTATCAAGAATAGCAGTGGGTAGTCAGGAATGGCAGGCATTAGGAAAGCCAACAGCAAACGACGGTGAGGATGTGGATGAGAGAAGCTCTTCTGCACTGTTGGTGGAAGTCAGAATAGAACCTCATCAAAACCACTATGAACAGACCTACTAGGTGATTCTGCTGTGCCTCTCCTGTGTGTTTATTGGCAGGACCCGCAACTCAACATATTGCAGAGACACTCGCACATTAGTGTTTATGACCACCCCATTCACAATTGCAAAGTTCTAGATCCAACCTGGAGCCCCCAAAACAGAGGAGTGGATTGGGAGACACAGTGAGGGTTGTGTCTGCAGAAAAATGGCTGCAACTGGAGAGAAGCCAGCCAAGCAAATTCAGCCATTCTTAGGACAGCAGGTACCTCATGTGTTCTGTCCAAATGTCTGTCTGTCTGTCTGTCTGTCTGTCTGTCTGTCTGTCTGTCTGTCTAACACTATCCTAGTCCCGTAACTGCTTAGGTGCAAAGGGGAATAGTGGGAGGGAAAGAGAGACAGAGAGGACTGGAGGAGGGCATTGGGGGGCTATGCTCAACATACAATATGTATTTGTATGAAAACTGAAAAAAAAATGAATACATTAAGGAAAAGAGAACACCAGCGCAAGTGGGATGAGGAGCTGATGGAAGCCTGCAGACAACTCTTCAACTGCTTCAGGGTCAGCATGAGGCAGCTGTGGCAGTTTACAAAAAAGGGCTGACATTTGTTAAGTGCCTCTCTCTGTCTCTCTCTAGCAAGCCTTGAATTGCAGGGAACATATTCTAAGACTAACCTGTCAGCCAGTGACAACTAAATTACTAACCTTGCCTCCCCCTCTGCCCCATATCCCTGTCAGGTACGCAGCCACGTTCTCAGAGAAAAGCTTCCTGGAGAAGTGTTCTTAGCACCGGGAAGGTGACCTTTCTGCCAGAATAAACCACATGATCACACGTGCTTCATGAAGACCCAAAACCTTGGGCTCAGTTGCAAATGTGCATGCTGGGAAGGAACACCATCTGACCAGAGCAGCCAAGCAGAGTTGTTGGGGTTCCTGCCGATCTTGCTTCTGCCCGTTCCTTGGCACATTTTATAACTTACTTCCCAGCATGCTTTGCAGTTGTGTCTGGCCAAGAGACTGTGCCTCTGCCAATAAAACAGAAGTGCTGGAGCTGGCATATCTTCTAGACTTGAATGCAGACACCTCCTGTGCACATGTCATGGTGTTTCCTCCCCGGCAGGATATAGAGAGAACACAGAAACAGGTGCCTCAAAAATAAGGGGTGCAGATGTGCTCTGCTTCATATGACTTCCAGGACAGCTGGTGGGCTGGGTATGGCTCCCTTTCCTTAGGAACCCTTGGATTAAGAGAAGCTTAGCCTTACAAGTAGAGTGCCAAATTTCCAGAAGGAGCCCTAGATTAGACATTCTGCCAGCCCTGAATGGTCTCATGTCATGCACACACACACACACACACACACACACACACACACAGAGAGAGAGAGAGAGAGAGAGAGAGAGAGAGAGAGAGAGAGAGAGAGAGAGGAAACAAATATGCATGTACAAACATATACATAGCACATATACAACTAGCCCTCTCCATAGCCAACTAGCCATGGAAATACAATGTCCACACTGAATATTAGGTTCTTCTTGTCATCCTTCCCTAAGCAATACAGCCTAATGATTACTTACAGAGCATTTACATTATACAAGGTATTAAAAACAATCGAGAGATGCTTCTAAGTATATGGGAGGCTATGCATAGGTATAATGCAGATGTGACATCATTTTATATAAAGATCTTAAGCATCTTTGGTATCCATAGAGGTGTTGGCACAAATCCCTCGAGGATAACTGTGCATACAAATGCTCATGTACACACATACATATATGTCATATTACATATTAGCTTGAATGAGGAAATATATACTTAGATACATGTACACACACACATGTCTATGTCCCTGAAATTCTCACTACCTTGTTAAATATCAATGACTTTTTGCCTTTTATCCATCATATGTCAGTAATCCTTCCCCCTCTTGTTCCTCTTTTGCAGGACCAGTTCCATCAGTTGCAGGGTCCAGCACATGAAAATGCGAGGGCCTTGCTAAAACTGCACTGGGGGTCGCAAGCATGCAGAAGTGGAGCCCTAGACTCAGCACAGGTCGCTCCGTGAAGGAGTCCTGTTGCTGCCTGGGGCACGAAGTACACAGAGCCGGGCTGTTTGTCTGCAAGACCATGTCAGCCAATCCAGAAAGTTTGCTGACAAACTTTGTGACAAGTCCAGAAACTTGCGACCTGCATGCTGCCTGAAGGCTTCCAGGAATGGTTTTTTTACACATCACAAGAAGAGGCAGGAGAAAATAAGAAAGCCAATTTTCTTTTAGTATATTACTTGTCAGACAGCGAAATGGGATATAATTACGGTGTGACATTTCCAGCAGCAAATATGTTCCAGTGTAAGCAATTAACACCGGTTCTTTTGGCAGGCTTAAAAAGATTACTCAGAGACTGCGCTAAGTTACAGTGCCCTGTGAATAATGAACAATGTGATATCTTGGCTAAGTTGCTCACTATGACCAAAGTTCAAACTCTCCTGATGAAAATGGATTAGGCGCTGTTAACCCTCTGCTGACTTCACCTAGCTTAGGTTGATTTACAGTACGAGTTCTTGGGGGTTTATCTAAATTACTTACTTACTTTGCTCCTAGGAATAGCTGCAAAAGAAAACAAAGCATTCTGCACGCATTCCTTTCAGCTGTTGGAGATCTATATGAGGCCTTGGGTTCAGCGGCAAGCTCTTGGAGACAGACAGATTGGGAACACGGCTTGCACACAGACCAATCTTCTGTTAGGTTGGGATGTTTTAATGATGTGATCCAAGACTTAGAATCCTGTATGGTAAATTGAGTGTTGCTAGTGGCTAGCCTGGTCTTGCACAAACAGAGGGATGCAAACTCCTGGTTGTGTATGAATAGTGTCTGATGCTTAGCAGCTGGAACCAAAGAAAACCCCAGCAGCAGGTCTGAGTGACTCACGCCACAAGGGAAAGTTCTAGTCCTTTCTTTGGTCCCATGGCACAACAGGGTAGATGTTTCTCCATTGGGGATGAACTGGTCAGTGCCTTGTGTGATGTCTGCCAGTACTTCTGGAATCTGCCCACTAGAAGCTGGCAGTACCCTCCCCTCAGTTGTGACGATCTGAAAAAGACCTCCAGATGCATGCATCTTTTCAGGGACAACAGTTTAGATATGCCTGGTTCTATTTCCATATCGCCTGAAGCAGAAGACTTCCTTCTTAAAGCCTTAATATTTTAGCCTTTAGAATGGAAAGAAGCCATGCCTGCCTTGTAGATCTCTGGGAAGAAGTGGAACGGTGCCTTTGGAGAGCTGAATTCTGACGTCTGGCAGAAACCAAGCACTCCGCATGACTTCAGTGCCATTTATCCTTTACTGAATACAAGCAGTACCTCAGAGTGGAGCTGTGACAGGCACCAGGCACGCAAAGATAGATAATCCTGTCCCCGTTCCTGCAACGGTAGCTTGAAAAAACGAGCCAGGAGTCAGGTATCAGGACCAAAAGCCTCCGTATGTCAAGACGCTGCACCTTAGATGGGCCTAGATGAAGGAAAATAGGGGCCTAGAGGGAAAAGGCTTTCTTCTAACTTACAAAGTGATGACACTTAAATGAAGTAGGGGCTTACCAGGGACGACCGTGTGAGAAGAAATAATCCAGGTAGAGAGAACCACATTCTAGAAGGAATGTGGGTGTCAGTCAGGCCTATCCAGGGTTCGGGGGCTGTTTGGATAGAGTTCTCTGGCAGAGGTGGGGAGATGCAAGACAAAAGAGGTAGGCAAAGGCAGGTGGCACAGGATGCTGAAATGCCGAATAGCTCTCTTTCTTGCCAACCCTACTAACTCAGAAAAGCTCAGTCCAGATCCTGCTCAGCCGGGAAGAGTGCAATGATTGATTAGCAATGTTTTCTTGGGCCTGGGAAGGGCTATGAGGCCCACGTAACATTGTACTAGCTGGGTTTGTAGCAGAAGAATTTTCAGCAGGGGAGTAACGTGAGCAGAAACATTTTTAAAAGCTCACTCTGGAACCAGTGCTTTCATTTTGAAAAGATTGGAGATGGAGACAGGAGTAGTCTGAGAGTGACCACAACATTGTGAATAAGAGATGGGAGCGCTCTACAGAACATATGGAGCAGAAGAGATGGGGAGAAAAGACATTTCAGAGCTGGGCTTGACAGTGACCTTGTGGATCTGAGGCAGAAGGAATTAGACAAAAGCTGTTTATCGTCTGATTTGGGTAACTTGGAGGATGGGTATGCTATTCACCAAGGGGGAAAGCTCAGGATAATGTAAAGACATAAAAATGATGTTAATGTTTTATTTCTATTTTTTTTAAGTGTGTGTGTGTGTGTGTGTGTGTGTGTGTGTGTGTGTGTGTGTGTGTACATGTGAAAACTAGTGCTCATGGAGGACAGGGGCACTTATTTCCTGAAGTTACAGATGGGCGTGAGACATTCAGCATGCTTTTAACCACTCTCTCCAGCCTACATGGTAGGTTTTTGTGGGACCTCAAGTGAGAAATATCTGTCAGTTGTTTAACATTTGGATAAGGACCCTAGACTGTGAAGGGGACCAGAGATGGGAGCATAAGTAGACATGGTTGTGGTGGCTGTCACCATAGCTTGACAAATGTTCCCCCCAACCCTCCAAGAGCCTACCTGGAAATGAGAAAGGCAGCTCCTTGCAGAGGAGTCTCCCTTCATCTTGAGCTATTTCTGACTGACAGGATTAGTGAAGGACAGCAGAGGACTGTCATCACTCAATAATCCCCTGAACTTCTTTATAGTCAACACAGCATTCCTATGATCCCTGTAATCCAATTAGGCAATATGGGAAGCGGTATCTTAATTCTTGACTTCATTGTGACTTGCCTGGTTGCAGGCAGACCTTGTTTAATAAGATGTCACCTCCAACACTGGATGGTGCATACCAAATAAGCTCAGGAACTCCTGGAGGCTGTGGGTAAGAGAGGGGGAGGTGCTTGCTGTCACGAGAATGACTTCCTATCTTTAATAGCCAATAGGTGACTTAGAACTCCAATGTCCTCATAACTGAGGCTTATGATAGGTGGAAACTTCATCTCCCCCTTCTCCCCATCCAATCTCCTCGTAGCTTGGGAATGCTGTATGCCCTGCCTTCCTGCTGACTGAATGTATCTGTTCATAGAAAGGCCCATAGGTTTTAAATGGAGGCTAGTTATTGAGTGGCTGCCTTCTACCTGGTTCAGCTGCAAGAACTCCATATATGGCTACATTTTGCTTCCGCAAATCACTGGTATAAATATATTATATCCTCAAGGGAAGATTGAGAACACCATGGCTTAGAGAAAGCCAGCTCACGTTGGCTGTTCCCTAAGCACCTTAAACTTGTTTACTGCAGGGTCCTTGCAGGGGTCAAGAGTGTGTGTGGGCTGTCTAGATTATGCTCACTATTGAGCGACAATGGTGAAATGCTGCTAATGATAGAGCTGGTGATGGGAGGTGGTAAAAGAAATGGCATAGTGTAGATGTGGGGGGATAGTGATGTCTATGGAGTTGTTAGCAGTGGAGGTAGTGGTGTAGGGTTAGTGTGGAATTGGTGATAGTGACGAAGGTAATGAATGTCTCGTGGTGATGTGGGTGATGGTGTTTGTTATGGTGGAAGTGGTCACACTGGTGTGGGAGCAATGTGGCAATTGTGGGAGGAACGGAAGTGGTGTTGGAGGTTGTCTGGTAATGGCTGTGGTGTTAATGATGGTGTTGCTGGGAGTGAGGCATTGGGTGGTGATGGTCCTGAAGCTGGGAACAGTGCACTCGCTGTGTTGAGTGATACTGATGGTCTTGTGCAATGATAGCCATGGCAGTGGTAGGGATGGTGTTGGTGACTGTCCCTCATCTTCTCCCTTGACTTGATGAAATTAGAGCCACAGCTATAATCAAGCTCACAGACTTTCCCTGACGGCCTCCTTGGGATAGACTTCCTCTTTTCACACTTGCAGCATAGATTCAAGTAACACTTCTACTGTAACACCATCTGCCACAGCAGGATCTCATCTCTGCTTACCTCTTCTGCTTTACACGACCCATCCTCCCTCACCCGGCACATACAACGAGTAGCGATTTAATCAAGGCACGTTGATACAGAATGGGAATGGGAACTTTCCAACTTGCTTCTCCCCAGTTGCAAGGGGGAATGAGAACAGAGGTGACTCAGCTGGGCTCCTGCCTGGCTGCCCACGGCTGGCCCTCAAAGTAACACACGCCCAGATACAAAGGCTCAGGAATGAGGTGGAAGGTTCCAATGGAAAACTAAAGCCAACTCCCCTATGGGGAGACAGTGAGGAATCTGTTAACTGAAGTTAGGAAACTGGCAGGGACGCCAACTATAGCAAAGAGAGTGAGTTGTCTCTGCAGACGCTGAGGTAGGCAGAGTGGTGTGGGGCACCGGGCACAGAGAGTGGCTTCTAGACACAGCCTGATCTACAGCAGAGCTCTGAGCTGGCCGCTCCAGGCAGCCTTGCTTACAGACAGGCGTTCAGACGTCATACCGCTTGCCTTACTTGTTTTCAATTAATATGGTTGTCAGGTCAATCAAGAAATTGCAGTTAAAAATTCAGATTTATTACTGAAAAAGGAAAAAAAAAAAACCTTACTGGAAACATGCGCAAACCTCCCCACCATGTTTACAGCAAGACAGCTTGGCGGTTTTGATGGGAGCCATTCAGCCAGGCTGACTGAGGCTCCCATTTGCCTAACTCAGGCATCATGCCGTGCAACCTTGACCCCCTGAGAGTGTCTTGTGACCCTAGTTATAAATGCCTCTAGCATACGAAACTGTCAGCTTCATACAGGTGAAAGGCCTGCCCGCAGAGGTGTAATAACACACTGGCTTCAGGTCCTGGCTTTGCCTTTGGCTGGCTGGGAGGCCTCAGGCAAGATGTTTGCTCTGCTTGCGTTCTGCTGGCCTCAAGGGCAAGGCCAATTTGCTGGTGATGGTTATTCCTCTAGACTGGAGGATACAAAGAAAATTCACATACAAGGTGCTACTGACACCCCCCCCCCCACACACACACACTCAGAGACACAGACACACATACAGAGGCACACACAGACACAAACACACAGACACAAACACACAGACACACACACANANACACACACACANANACACACACACACCCCATTCCAGTATTCATCTTTCTGAGTCTGGTTTATTTCCCTTAACATGATGATCTCCATTTCATCCAAGTTCCAGCACATGATGTGGCTTAATTCTCCTTTATGGCTGAGTGAAACATTGTGTCTATGTGCCACATTGTCCTTACCCATCCTCCATTGATAAGCATCTGGCTGATGCTATAACTTAGCTGTTGGGAATAGTGTTGCAATAAACAGGAACGTATAGGTGTCTCTGTGGCATGCTCACTTGGATGCCTTTGGGTGTATTCCCAAGCCTATTAGAGCAGAAACATATGGCAGCGCTCTCTCTCTCTCTCTCTCTCTCTCTCTCTCTCTCTCGGAACTTCTGTATTTATTTTCATATTTCATAATATACATTCCCACCAGCAATGAATGCTAACTGAAAATAGTAAATAAGAAGAAAAGAAAATGCTCACTGACCTTCTTTGCTTGTGTGTGTAGGTATATGTGCTGTGTGCTGTGCGGGTTTGTGTATACAAGAGTGTGTGCAGAGGTATATACTGGTATATACTGGTGCTCTTAAGAAGGCCAAAAGAGAACACTGGGCATCCACCTCTATCACTCGTTACCTTTCTCCTTGAGACAGGCTTTCTCACTGAACTTGGAGCTTGGCAGTGTCCTGGTGAGGCTGGCTGCTAGCCAGCCTCAGTAATGTCCCGTCTCTGTACCCCACAGCCAGCACTGAGCTTATAGACACCTGTGTGACCACACCAAGTATTTTTACATGAGTACTCAAAACCCATACCCAGGTCCTCACGCTTGAGTTGCAAGCTGTTTTACCCATAAGGCCCTCTCCCTACCCTCTACTGAGTGTTTTTTACATGAAGCCACCACTGTACAGGCCTACTGCTCCCTGGTGGCAGTACAACAGTATCCACAGGCATTTGTCACTGGTGAGGCTAGGTACTGGGGGAAGGAGCTGACCTGAGCTGGAATGCCTTGCTCACCAGCAAGAGTCTCTCTGCTAATACAGAGAGCTTGCCACATGCATCCACGCTGGCTGCCACTGCTAGCTCCAGATGTTTCACTCCCAGAGCCAGCTATACCTTCCCCGCAGCAGAATCATCCCTCTGTGTTACCAGACATGAATCTCCATGCACAGTTCTCTCCCTACTAACTATGACAGTCCACTCATGTACTTGACTCTCCCAAGAGCCTGTGAGCAACACAAAGTATCCAAGTAGTAAATTCATTGTGTGTATTAGGGGGAGCACATATATGGGGTTCAGTTTATGAATCTTCCTCAATTGCTATTATCTATTTATCTATCTATCCATCCTTCCTTCCTTCCTTCCACCCATTCATCCACCCATCCATCCATCCATCCATCCATCCATCCATCCACCCACAGTTCTCTCCTTGAACCTGCAACTGCTTGATTTAGCTAGGGCAGCTGCTCATTGGATTTCAGGGATCCTGAGCCTTTCCCCCAGGGGTTACAGGAACAGGTAGCAGCTCCAAGCTTTATAGGTGGGTACTGGCATCTGAACACAGGTCTTCATACTTACACAGCAAACACTTTAACAATCCAGTCATCTATCCGGTAGCTCTATCCAGCTTCACAGTAACTTCTGCATGACACCCTTCTGTCTGCCTATGAATAATAATAACTACTTAATGAATTAATAAGCCCAATGGATAAATAAACAGATGAGGAATCAATCAAATCCACTATTGGCTTTAGCGTCAATAAACAAACTGGTTTAAAAAAAAATCAGCTTGTTAACTGTGGTTTCCTGACTTCGCTTACACCTCTCCCGGCTCGTTATGCACTGCACAGTGGAACTCAAGCACGCTCCATGTGGGAACCTGGTGAGATGAGTCACATGACAAAGGTGAGGTAAATGGACCATCTTTTCTTTCCAACCCTACAGTGCAATCCACCCTAGGTGACAGGGACCCAGTGTTTGTCGGTGCAGATCCACCTTAGATGATGGCTTAGCCGCAGAGGAGCATCTGTTAGTTATTACCCTATCATAATCAAATGGATTACACTGTAGTAATGAATATGACCATAATGGTGCGCTGGCAGTTTAATCAATGTACTTCTCAACTGCAATTGAGCAAAAATAGGTAACAGAGGATCATTTGATCTACATTTTTATTAATTTGATGCCATTTGTCTTCTGGTTATTTTAATGATCTCTCATTATGAGAAAATGGGGGAACTTCCTGAAAGGAAAAAAAAAGTGGAGTCATCTTACTCCATTATATTCGTTGCTTTATTTTATTGCAGGAAAAAAAAATGTAGCCTGTTCCAATCCACTCTGAGGGTAGAGTTTTGAAATGCAATGTAGTTCAGGGTTTTAGCAAGGAAAGCTCCTTTACCTTGGGGAGTCATCCTAGCAAAGTTCAAGATGTACTACCTGACCACTGGCTTCTTTTCTGACTATGTGTTAAGGAGGGCATGCAGTAGAGCTTTCCCCACAGCATCTCTCCCACCATTCACAGCTATAGTCAGAGGGCTCAGGCCAGCTCACTGGCAAGCGTGAGGGCCTGAATTTGATCTTCAGAACCCACGTTAAAAACAAGCAAACAAAGAAGCCTTGAGACACAGTGTGGCCTGGAAAACCCAGTCCTGGGGAGGCTATTGGGAGGTGACAGACAGATCCCAGAGGATGCTGGCCAGCTAGCAACTTGGCAAGTAATAGGCCAAATGAGAGACACTGCCTCAAACGAATAAACTGAACATTGACTGAGGGATGACAGCGAGGTTGTTCTCTGGCTTCCACATTCGTGTTCACGCACAGGGAGTCACACTTACAGTGCACCTACACACACACACACACACACACACACACACACACACACACGCCTCCATCCCAGTGCCCCTCAACAGCCCTTAACACATCTGACAGCTACTTGTTTTTCAGCCGCACAGATGTGCCGAGTCATGGTAGAGATTCCTCATTCGAGATGCTGTATAGAAAACCATGACAAATGCTTTCTTCACAGTTCCTTTCAGGACCGTGTCCTTCTTGATCTTCATTTCCAGGCTTACAAGAGATTTGCCTTGTGCCTGTAACTGTTCATGGAAAGCACCAAACGCTGGTACATTTGTGCCTTGAGCACCCTCTAAATTACAGCTTGGCCCCAGCCCAGTTTCCCACCACCACATGTCATTGCCATTTTTAACATAAATAGGATTATGGACAGAGTAAGGATCAAAGCTATGAATGAAGGGTGAGATATCCCAGGATGTTGGGGTACTCTGGCTGATGGGATGGTTTCATTTTTTTCTCCCTATGTGAATTTTGGAATCTCATTTCCACTTACCCAAAGTGTAAAAATTAGTTCCTTAACACCCCATCAATGATATTCTATATTGGAAGTGGAAGGTCCTAAGGGGCCATAGGGTAAGCTCACCTATGAGGAAGGCTTTATATGCTATTAGCCTTTTGTCACTGACCAAGCAGGTGACAGAAATGGGCAATGGAGGAAGAATTTATTCTGGCTCAGAGTTGCAGAATAATCAGTCTACAGTCACTGGGCCTCATATACTTTGGCTGAACATCATGCATGGTATCTGTAGAGGAGACTGTTCTCACGGCTGACCAGAACATGGCGAGAAGGGAGCACTGACAGTCAGTGGCTTCTTCTTCCCCCTTTTGTATTGCATCCAAGCTCCTTCAAAGCTCAGCCTCCTCCTTAACAAACCCTCTTTTAAAATACCCTTACAGGTATACCACACCATGTCCCATCATACAGAGGTGGCATTTGTGCCATTTGTGGCACTACGAACAATGCTGCCAAATCTTTCTGTTAATTTCAACACAAGGTAAAACTCTGAATGCTTCAGTGAAGAGCTTCATTTTCATTATTGCCAACTGATAAAACAAAACAAAACAAAACAACAAAACAAAAGTGAGCATCTGGCCTGGGTCTGTGAGGGCGCTGTCTTTAGCCTCCAGGCCAAGGGTGAAGGTTAAAGCTATGTGGGGTCTGTCTACCTCCCTAAGGTTGAGGAGCACACACTGTCTGGAATTGAAGCACCTGGGCTTGACTGATGCCACTGTTAGAGATACCTGTGGGTGTTTGTATCATAAAATATGGTGGAGGTTATAATAAGAAAGCTGGACTTGGTAGATGGGGAATGTCTGAACAGCTGGTATGAGTTTGAAATGTCAATGGATGATGGAGTGGTGATGTCCACTTTATTAATATTGGGAGTTCCTCCAACAGAATACAGGCTGCCTGAAATGGCAGAACCCACTGGCTCTCTCTCCGTTTTGGAGGCTGGCTATGGCTATCTGAGATCAGGGATCCTGTAAATGTGCATTTGCTGAGGGCATTTCTTCTAGTTGATGGTGCCTGTGAACAACTGTTGTATCCCTTGGTACCTAGAGGCTCAACTCTGACTCTTTCCTCAAGTTTCCTACTGTGTTCCTGGCCTCTGGGTACAAAATGTCCCCTTTTCATGAGGACAGTCATGTTATATTAAGGCTCATTTTAATGCCTTCATTTGAACCTGACCATAGGTAAATATTATGAAGAACAGATCACTACATCCATAAGTTGGTGTCTTAGGACATTAACATTAAAAACAAACTCTGATGGCCCGGCAGTGGTGGCGCATGCCTTTAATCCCAACACTTGGAGGCAGAGGCAGGCAGATTTCTGAGTTCCAGGCCAGCCTGGTCTACAGAGTGAGTTCCAGGACAGCCAGGGCTACACAGAGAAACCCTGTCTTGAAAAAACAAACAAACAAACAAAAAACAAAAATGAACAAAACAAAAACAAAAAATTAAAAACAAACTTTGTATGTGTTGCCTGCATATACATGTATGTTTATGTATATGAACTCAGGTACATGCATGACTTAGCATGCATGCTATGGCAATGGGGAGAAAGGAAGGTAACCGTGGGTATTGGACCTCACCTTCTACCTTATTTGAGACAGGCTCTTGTCACCCATAGCAGGCCTTTGAGACCCCAAGCTCCTCTTCTCTCCAACTGCCATCTCACCCCACGAGCAGTGTGATTACAGACAGGCATGGTGGGCAGGATCTGCCCAAGTGAAGACCATGAGAAAAATCCCACTGGGAAGAAAGGTGATTATAAGTTTCTTAGTATAGGAGGAGAAAAATTTGAAAAGTACGTTGGAGCTCTCCTCAGTAACAAGAGTAACAAGGATCATTTGTGAGGGGTCCTATTGTTTCACGTTCAGTTTGAGATACTCTAGACTTTATAACAGGAAGCCCTACCACATGACTTTGGCTCTCTGAATCCCATGTGCTGTTCAGCCTGAAGTTGTTCTTCATGCTGTTTTCTGCATTGAATACTCAGGTAAATGGGTATTCACAATGACTTTCCATAGCCAGTCTCTACCCAGAGTTCCAGAATCTTACACTATTGCTCAATCAATTCAGGTTGCATTTTGTCCCCAAAAGACACTGAATGGACTGGGGAGATGGCTCAGTGAGTAAAACATTTATGATGCCATGTACAGAGAATTGAATTTGGATCCTCAGAACCCCATGGTGAGGGGAGTGCCACCCAGGGTTATGGACCTTGACTGAAGAGACCATTGAGTCTAGGGTTGAAGATGGACAGGGAGCCACTTCCTCAGACCATTTCAATGATCCCAGGGAAAAGCATATGTAATTAAACAGAGCCTGTGTCGGATTTCAGATCAGTGGTGAAGTGTGCCCGTGGCAAAGATCTCTTCCTTCCTGAGAGGTGTAATTAGAAGCTGGAGACTGCAATCCTCAGCACTTCTTACCAGGAGTTTTGGAAAGATGATCCAATATTTACCTGAACCCAGCTCTGCACTCCTGAGAGACCCCAGGAGTGTCAGGCTACATCCCACCACTGACCAAACCCAGGGACTCTGAGAGTCCCTCGAGTGGTGCTATGTGTTCAGCATGTTATGAACATGTTAGTCAATAGCCTGGGTGACTAGGCTGGAAAATATTCTCTCTTCCTTTTGTTTGTTTGTTTGTTTTTTGAGACAGGGTTTCTCTGTGTAGCCTTAGCTGTCCTGGAACTCACTCTGTAGACCAGGCTGGCCTCGAACTCAGAAATCCGCCTGCCTCTGCCTCCCAAGTGCCAGGATTAAAGGCGTGCATCACCACTGCCTCTGCCCTGGCTATATTCTCTCTTCCTTATCAAGTCACTTTTAAGGCCCTCCAGGGCAGGACTACTCTGCATCCTCTCAAGGTCGCCACTCATTCACTTATCATTCAACAAATGTTTGTGGAATATCTGTCAGGCCACTACACCTTCTCACAGTCTCCTTTCAGTGATCGTAGGTGCTTGGGAGCTGATGACTGGAGATCTTCTCTCTTATGGTGAGTTTAGATAAAACATTTCCCTTTCGACCTTGAGCAACTCACACTGTCTCTCAAAGTCAACTGAAAGCTGTAAGTCAGTTTTTGTTGCTCCTTGTTGAATCTGTTCTGTATTCCCACTCATGAACATTAACGAACCCAATTATAACGAGTCTGTAACATGTCCAAACACACACTGGATGTGGCCAGCCAGGCTCAACTTTTATCTAAGAGCAGCGGTTGGTGTCTCCATAAGGAACAGATGGATAAAGAGGGCTTTGGGTTCTGTATGAGCACTATTGTAACTACTGAACTTTTCCTTTAGGGTTAGGAAGCAACTACAGACAGACATTATAGCAACGAACAGGCAGGTTGGCTATAGTTTTACCAAAACAGGATGCCAGTCATCAGAACGCAGAGTGTGTTAGAGAACTCAGATGTGGGCTTTGGGGGTTATCTACCTCACCCCTCAGGGGATTGGGGACACTCCAGATTCTCTTTATAGCACATTCGTAACTTTCTTTATTGCCTCAGAAAGTACATGACAGAAACAACTTTAAAATAGAAGGCTTTCATTTGCTCACGGCTCCGGAGGGTTCAGTCCATCCTCTGGTGGGTAAGGAGAGGCAGAAGAGTTCATATCATGGCAGCCAGTAAATGGAACGAAGTGAGAATGGCTGTGTTCATCTAACCGCTCCCCACTTATTTTATCCAAGTTTCCATTTCATGGGATGGTACCCCCGTATTGTAGGTGGATCTTCTGTTCTCCCCTAATCCTGTCCAGACACTCTCACAGATACATTGAGAAAGGTGTGCCAAGACAATCTTAAATCCAGTCAAGTTAATAAAGATCACCCCATCATATCTGGGCTCTGAGCTCTGTACGACCATGCAGGCCCCTGGGTCCTTGCCTCTTTCTGACATACTTCTCCTTGTATACTAAGGTGCTAGCACTTGATCATCTCTTCTCCTTGATCACATGAGTGCTCAGTTCTTTTAAAACCCTTGCAAAGACTCCCTCCTGCAGTGTCTACAAAACAGCCAAGGGACTCATCCTATTTTCACATTCCTGATTCCTCCATGTATTACTTCATTTATCCATCATCCTATACACACTCATCCACTTACCCAGCCTCCATCCATGCATTCATCCATTTATTCACCCATCTATTCACCCATCCATCCATCATCCATCCATCCATCCATCCATCCCACATTGTCTACCCATCCATCCACTCATCCATCCCTCCATGCACTCTACATCCACCCATTCATTCCTCCACTCATCCATCCATCCATTCACTCATCTAACCATCTGCCTATCCCTTCATCCATATATCCATTTCGGATATTTATTTTGCATTAGGTAGAGTAAGAAGAAAACAAGAACAGTATCATGACTATTATGGTCTAATTTGGAATAGAGATGTCAGCTGAGCGATCCCTCAAACCTGCATCCATTTCAAACTGTAGTAAATGCTATGAAAGAAGAGTAGGTGGCAAGGTGTCTCAGTGAGTAAAGATGTCTGCCTCCAAGCCTGATGACACAAGTTCAATTCTCCAAATCCACATGGTGGAAAGAGAAAACTGTAAGTTGTTCTCTGACCTCCATGTGCATCCCTTGGCATGCGTGTACACACAATATTTTCTTTTTAATTTAAAGAAAAATTTAAGTGTCCCTAAGGAAGCTCAAGACGGCACATGAGCTCAGCAGGACAGACATGGTGACAGGGGTATGGTTGGGAAGGCTTCAGCCAAAATCTGTTTTCTCTAGGGGATGCAGGTAAGGCCAGGACTCACTGAGCCCTGGAGGAGAGGGATATGAGGAGGCTGGAGAAGGTGTGGGAGTGGTCAACCCAAGACCACAGTCACCACTAGGGTGCAGACTCAGAGAAGAGAGCTCCCTTTGGTGGCTGTCAGGGAATCACAGTAAAATGTTGCAGGGCAGATCAAAGGAGGCTGCTCTAAGAGCAGCACGAGGTTGCTTGTGGGGAGAGAATGGGTAGATACAGCAGCCAGACGTGAAGGGATGGGTGAGAAAGCACTATGACAGCCACACGAGATGCTGGGCCTTGGCTACAGAGGCTGCTGAATGGGGCATGAACCAGTTTGCTCAGACATATAAGTTTGGGTCTGCCATCAGCAGTCGCCTGGGCTCCCCAGAAGAGCATCACAGCACTAAAGATGAAAACTGTGACAGGAAGGGCGTACTAAATGAGCAGTTCACCTATCCCAGAAGGCTCTGAATCTACCATTTCACAGAACGTGCAAGGGAGGCTATTATTAGTCCCATCTCGCAGATGGAAAAAATGAGGCAGAATAAGGCCAAACTAGTATACCCTTGCTTCTGCTCCTAGTCCCTGGTGGAACTGACATTTAACTCCACCATCCCAAGGATGAAGAAAGGCTGGGCTATTTTCTCCATCTTACATTCTGCGAGAATCCTGTCCAAAACATTTGGAACCAGACAACCCCTGTGTAGACCCCATCCCCCGAGGAACCTGACAAGATTCCAGATTCATAAATAAGTCTGGAGGCTGAGCTCCACTGAGCTACTGGAGTCTTTATTACTCTACAAATGCATTCTTAATCAGCCACTGGGGTCCTTCCCATAGAGCCTTTTAAATTACAGTTAAATTCCTTGATAGCAGTCCATGTACCCAACACTGCATTTCCCGTGTTCACAGCCATAAACAAGGAAGGGAGGGGGCCTGGATAACCAGGTTAATTGTCCTTTGAGGTCTAGACTTTGAAAGCACTGGCAGCAGTGCCTCTAAATTCTCTTGGTCCCCCGCTGCAATGCTAATAAAGTTCAGAAACAAACAGTGCAGTCTAGCCAGCCTCAGGAGCTGGACCAAGTTCTTTCATGCCTGGCCCTGGCTGCTCTGGCTCCGTTGGGCCTTCAGGTCACCTTGCAGGGGTTCTGCCCGGAGAGCTTTCCCAGGAATGGATGGGGAGCCGGGGAGGCAGCATCTATGCTGCAGACCTGAGGGGATGTCTGTGGCCTGCATAGGCTCCTCCTAACTTCGAGGTCAGAACAACTTTGACCTTGGGGGTGTGATGAGAGTGGGGCAGGTAAATATCTTCCCTTCTGCAAATTCACTTCTTAGTCTGCCACTGCCTTAAGGACACAAAGGCACAGTTTGTCTTAAAACGGGAGTGCACACAGAACAACTTTGGGCCAAATCCTGTCTGTCTGTTTTGTAAACAGCTATCTATTAGGGTGCAGCCATATCCAGTCCTTTCCATATATAGCTGTGTAGTTAAGGTAGAGTTATCAGGTCCGGCTACATCTGAAATATTACTAGCTGGTCTTTTACAGAAATCATCAACCCCTTTGTAAACATACATATGATTATTCTGTTGTTCTGCTCAATACCCAACAATGACCCCTACGATCCCAAAATGAAGGTGAGAAAAAGTTACCTCTGGAAAGAGTTACCAGTTCTTACCGGAGCATCCTATGGTGCTGGTCCAGGAGCCTCAGTGAAACAATGCATGCGTGGAGAAGACCTAACTACAAAATCACCCTGTGACAATCCGTACAATGCAAAAGCTACTCTCAAACCGTTTCCAGGCATATAATTTGGGAGTGTCAAGTATATTCAGTACTGTACCATCAATTTCTAAAACATATCCATCTAGCAAACCTGAAATCCATACCCATTGAAGGGAAACAAAACAAAACCTATAGCAACAAACAACAACAGCAAGCAACACCCCTCCCCCGGGCTTCAGTGGGCAGAGCTTGTGTGGTGCTTCCTGTGTCCCCAGAGGACAGGAGCCAGGATAAATCTTTCAGTTGTTTTCAGGCTCTTGTCACATCAACACAAAAGTAACTAACACAGCGTCCCGGGAGACTGAGACCTGTGCCTGAGCCACCCATGGCAGGCAGCAAAGAGGTGTTGCTTTTGTGCCTTCAGAAGGGCACTAACTGTGTTTATCTTCGGGAGACAGGAGAAAGCAGGCAACTTTCTAAAACTGAGTACGAGGTGGGGTGATGGCTCAGTGGAAGAGGGCAGCTAGCATGAAGCTCTGATTTCAGATTTCCAGAACTCATGTGAAAAGGCCAAGCACAGTTGTGTACAACCCCAGGCTGGAGGGTTGGGCAGAAAGAGGAAGACCACTTGGCAGTCTAAGCCCAGGCTCAGTGAAAGACACACATAACACACGCACACACACGCACACACACACACACACACACACACACTTGCCCACACACACACTTGCCTACATGCACACACTCAGATACACCTGTGCACTCACACATACACAGCCCACTCAAGGGCATACACAAGTGCACACGCACATACTCTAAATAAACAAAGGGAGATTCTGCCCGCCCGCCCGTTGTCTTCCCACTTTGGTGGCAGGAAAGGTCCCTGGAGACAGGCAGTTGACAGCCTCCCAGTCACTCGGGCCTGTTTCTAAGTTGAGGCACACAGCACTCAGAGGTGAGCTATTAATTTGTGCTTTGTGACTCAACCTCAATCTTGATTTAGGGCAACGGAAACTCTCCTCAAAATTGTGAAGAACGAATTAGTTTACTAATTTTGCCATTAAGAGCTGATCAGTGGGACACAGTTCCCACCGTCCTGTAATCAATCACCATTTTCCATGTTTATCTCCTATTCAATTTTTACTGTAGGGTTCTATACACATCAATTTGTCCCAATGCTCTTCCTACATATGTTTTAAATTACTTTATCATTGTATAAATTTCACAGCCATTAAAAAAGCTCTAATACTGGAGTGGCTGACATGGTGTTAAAAATTGGATTAAATTCCACAGGGTAATAAATTGTGACCTAAATCCAATCTCTCATGGGTGACTGAAGGATACAATGAAAAATTATTGCTTTGTCATGTCACACAAATGCAAATACGCTGGGCGACCAGAAAGTGACAGAGAAATGGGGCAACCATAGTCTGTTCCTTATCTAAAGCAACCAGCTAACTTTGAAGACCAGTCAGGGGGTCTCCGGTGGGATCGCTCCCCCAACCCCCACCCCACGCCAGCAGCAAGTGAACTGCCTGACAGAGTGAGGCTCTTGCAGCAGCTGGAAGGCACCACAGGCAGAACACTGCACAAGCTTCTGGCTTTTGTAGGTAGCAAAGCACATGACTGAGCCTCTGGCCATAGAACCCCCGCCCCTGAATCCTGACTCTGCTACTTGTCAACTGTGTGACTGTGGCCAGTTGTCTCTCTCCGCGTGCCCTAATTTCCTGGATAACAGAGTTGGCAGAAGGAGTCATTGAGTTAACGTAAGTCACTTGCTAAGTATCATTCTTGGTAATCAGCCATCCCCAGAGAACCGCCAAGTGTGATCACAGGTTCTGGACCCCTCATCTATGAAGTTTGTGACCAGAAAGGCTCAGATTTCAGGTTCCTTACACTTGAATTTTTTTTCCCTATACATAATGAGACAGTTTATAGATGGGATTCAAGTCTAAACATGGAATTTATGTATAATTATTTACACTGTATGTATAACTTACACATATGCATGAAAGTAATTTTATATGCTATTTTGAGAGTGCCTGTTGTTGAATACTGTCTCACAACGGGTCAAATTTGGCATGTTCCTCTTGGGAAGTGGAGTTGGCTGTGCTCAGAATTAGGCAGACCTGAGCACCATGGCTCATACTGCAAGCTCAGCACTTAGGAAACTGAAACAGAAGAATCACAGAGTTTCAGGCCAGCCAGGGCTACAAAGTAATACCTTGTCTAAAAAAAAAAACAAAACACAAAAAACAAAAAAAAAACCAAAAAAAACCCAACAACAACAACAACAAAAACAACAAAAAGTGTTGTATCTTGGAACATTTCAGATTTTGAATTTTCGGATTCGGTCTTCTCAATTTACGTCTATCTATTTATTTGTTTGTTTGCTTATAGACAGGAATTTATGTAGCTCAGACTTGTTTCAAACTCACCATGAATTTAAGGATGACCATGAACTTCTGTCTTCTTACCTCCACTTCTGGAGTGCTGGGATTATAGGCCTGCTCCACCTTACCAAGTTTATACAGTGCTAGGGCGTGCTAGGGCGTGCTAGGGCGTGCTAGGGCGTGCTAGGGCGTGCTAGGGCGTGCTAGGGCATGCTAGGGCATGCTAGGTAAAGTATTGTACCCTATGAGCTACTCCTCAGCCCCCTAGACTGTCCTCTTTGAATTGCCGTCCTAAGCAAAGCTAAGGCTTTCCCAAAGGTTCTTCTGCAGACACAGTTCTGCCAGCCCTTCCTAAACGCTTCCAAAACCATCAACCACCAATCAAGGAATGATGTGTTATTGGGCCTGCAGGTGCAAACCTGTTTTCCTGGTTTTCAGGAGTCTGGTTCTATGTACCTGACAGTAACCAGCTTCTCCTAGAACGGAAACTCTATGACGGCAGCTATCGCCAACTGCCTTGCTTATGGATCTTACTCCAGCACCATTACCTGGAATGTAGTAACTGCTAAATACACGTTAGATACGTCTATCAGTGAACTCAGCCTGCTCAAGAATGTAAGCCATTCCTCCTAGAGAGTGTTAAGATCTTAGCAAGTGCTTCCAAGGAAAAACGAATTTATATCCAAAGACCATTTCTCTACCTATTTGCCATGGAGACACTTCTGTCAGACTCATGGTTCTTCCCTCTACCCTACTTGATGCCAGGTGGATAACAGCCTGCACCTTCTCTGCCTATCTCCCATCCCCGCCCTGCAATGTGAGTGTCATGAGATCCGCTGTGTTTCTCTCTTCCACCACATCTCCCATTTGGCATCCTGTTTAATGTATGATAGGTGCTTGTTGGGGACCGGACATGAAATATTCTTTTAAAAGGCTCATGTGCCAGAAGCTTGATCTACAGTGTGGTCTGTGTTCAGAGGTGGGACTTTCTGAAAGTGACTGGCTCAGAAGGGCTCTGCTCTAATGAACCCATCAGCCCATGGATGGATGCATCTTTTGGTGGCGTTGTTAGGAAGTGATGGGAACTAGAAGGTGTATTAGTCAGGGTTCTCTAGAGTCACAGAACTTGCAGATAGTCTCTATATAGTAAAGGAATTTATTGATGACTTACAGTCTGCAGTCCAAATCCCAACAATGGTTCAGTAGTAGCTGTGAATGGAAGTCCAAGGATCTAGCAGTTGCTGAGTCCCACACCGCAAGAAGGCGAAAGAGCGAGAGCCCGACTCCCTTCTTCCAATGTCCTTATATGGTCCCCAGCAGAAGGTGTAGCCCAGATTAAAGGTGTGTGCCACCACACCTTTAATCCCAGATGATCTTGGACTCAGAGATCTCCCTGTCTTAATCTTCTGGATTCAATCACCACTGTGTCTCAAGATCTCCATACCAAGATCCAGATCAGAAACTTCTATCTCCCAGTCTCCAGATTAGGTTCACTGGTGAGCCTTCCAATTCTGGATTGTAGTTCATTTCAAATATAGTCAAGTTGACAACCAGGAATAGCCACTACAGAAGGCAAAGCTTATTTGGAAGGAATGGGTCACTAGAGCCATGGCCCTGAAGGGTATATCTGGTCCCCAGTCCTTTCCTTCCTGACGTTGCACTCTTGCTGCCACGAGTGAGCAGCTCTGCTCTACAGCACGATGCCCATCACACCTGCCCTGGTGCTCTGCCCTGTCTTGCTACAGCCACAAAACAAGGAAGCCAAGTGAGCAGGGACCACAACCTCTGAAACAGAGGCCAGACACCTTTCCTCCATTAAGATGTGTTGTTCAGGCAGTTTTGTCACAGCTAAGAGACACAGTCAACGTGGCTGTTTGGTGCATCCTTTGACTTAGTGAAACGGGTAACATTGATGTGTGCTGGGGGAAGAGATTGAGGTTCCTGTTCAAGACGGGTTTCCACGGCATTCTTCGGGTACCCTACACTCTCCCCCGGGTTATGAAAAAGTCAGAGGATGCGAGCTAGGATTTCTTTTATTCCCGTATCTCAAATCACTCAGTAGCAACAGATACTTGATGAACACTGAGCCTGGTGCCAGGTGCTGGAAGAATCAACAATTTTGTTCAAATTTATGAAAAAAGAAGCTTGCCAACTGTACAACTCAAAATTACCAGTATTCTCAGACTGCCTGTGACATTCCTGGCAAAGGGGTCCCAGATGCTAGTGTCTCCATGGTTACCCGGGAAAGGGAGAGTTCTTGTGCTAAGGGGCGAGGTAGCCAGGCAAGAGGAGACAGGTACTCATGTGCTCCAGGCCAGCAAAGCACCCTGCCTGCTCTGCCTCCCAGCCGTGCAGGAGCTTTATCCGGTTCCAAAATCCCCTTCCAGCCATGAACAAAAGGGAAGCCGATTAGTCAGGCTCTCTCTTGGCAGAACTGCTCCAAGCTGCAGCTCATAAGGGCAGAGTGAGAAACGTGCTCCCAATCCCCTGGTCTACAGAGGTCATTGTGAGCGCACAAGAAAAACCCCGTCTAGCCATGATCCTCTTGTTTAAAAATACACTTGGCTTGAGGAGTGCTTATTCATAAGGGAAGTTTCCAGAAGATGTGCCTGACCACAACCAGGAAAGGCCTCTTGCATGTCCTGTCAGGGAGGCTTTCCTCCTCCTGAGCAAGCTCTCAGCTTAGTTTTCAGGCACATCACTTAGGGACCAACACATTCTGGAGACAAGTTTAAAAGGAGGGTTACCTCTCTAGAAGGGGCAGCAGCTGGACATCTCTGGGGAAAGAGGAGGAGGTGACAAAGGCGAGAGGGAGGCAGAAGGGTCACTTTTGATGTTAGCTTTCTAGAAAGCCAGCTGCCTTTCTTCTCAATTTTAACAGCCAAGTGCCTTAGAAAAGTCTCAGTAGAACTGTCCTGGGTCGGACACTTCCAGATGGGAGATCTGGGGGGCTGTTGGCTATAGCTCCCTGAGACACACAGGTGCTGATTTATCCCATAGCCAACTTGATTGGACTGAGAGGCATCTAGGGGACAAGGGAAGTAGTTTCTGGGTGTGTCTTTGGTGGCATTTCCAGGTGGGATTAGCTTAGAGGGGAAAGCAAGCCCCCACTGTGGGTGGTGCCATCCTATAGGCTTCAGACCAAGATGGATTAACGAAAAGGAGGTTTCCCCCCAGCTCAGTTTGCCTCTGCTTCCTGGCTTCTATGCCATGAGCTCTTGTGCTTTGGCAAGCCTTCTCTACCACAAAGGTCTGAGACTGAGTCTCCAGATGATTTGGGAATGAGGTAAAGGCAGGGATGTGGCTTCAGCCCTAGACTTTCATGATCTCGATTTAAAAACCACCTTTTTTTTTTTTTTTTTTTTTTTTTTTTTTTTTTTTTTTAAGGTTTGTTTTATTTATGTAGCTACAGTCCATAAGACACAGGGAGTTTCAATCAGGGTGACTCGGGGTTCCTAAGGTAGAGAGGAATTCTATGCAACTCTGTGAGTGTTGTGTATGAGCGTGTGTGTGTGTGTGTGTGTGTGTGTGTGTGTGTACACATATGTATGGGTGTGTATGTGTGCATACATGCATATGAGAATTCAGATACAATTTCATGTGTGTGGGTATGTCTGTATGAGCATGTATATGTATGTGTGTTTCCATGCATGTGAATATGCATTCTTATGTATAAACATGTATGTGTACATGCACATGTGCACTTGCATGAGTGTGTGTGTGTGCGCGCGCGCGTGTGCATCAGCTTTGTGGCTGCAGTGAGTATCCTATCTTTGGGAGGGTTTGCTGAGGGTCTGGAGACACCTTCTTCTGAGGTCATACTCAGGGACAGGTCTTTCCACAAAATCCCTAAGAATCTCTCTCTCTGCATGTAGTCTTCTGCCCCTGTATATGTGCAAGCAGGTAACCGTTGTCCTCCGATGGAATGGAGGAAGTCTTCTATTCACTTCCCCACAGGAGGCAGCAAGTGAAGGTCAGAAAAGGAAGAATGGCCCTGTAGAGAGCCAGTCTTCTCCAGAGCGTCCCCTGGGCTGAGTGGGGACGAGGGTGAGAGACATGCGAAGCAGGGGAGTCACAGGAACAAAGCTCCTCACAGAAGTTCACACAGAAAATGAACTTCCTTCCCTCTGGATCTGTCCCGAGGCTCTGAGGAACTGGCCTTCAGTGGCTACGGTCTGGGGGAGGCCCAGTGAATGCCTCTGTGTGGGGAGGACCAGCAAGGTTCCTATATAGTCTGATGTCAAGTGTTCCTCCATTGTGCCTCTTTTCCTCATTTTGCAAGAGATAAAAAAGGACCACTAGGCCACAGCCCATCCCTCCAGAGCAGACGGAATTCCGGGTGTCATGGTTTCCAGAAGGGAAGGCAGTCTCCCTGTGGGGTGTAATTACATCCCTGCTTTTTGCAGAAGAATAGTTTATGGCTTAAATGCTATTAATTGTAAGCCATTCTGTTTCACGGGAAGTTGTTCATTGATAACTACCCAATTAGAGTTATTTTGCAATTAGTCTATTCACAGTAAATTTACTGCAAAGGGGAGGCCACGGTGCAGGAAATTAAAGCATCGTGGGTCTGGTGTGCCATGTGTCTTAAATGCCAACTCCATTAACCAGTTTGGAGGTCCCTGGAGGGCATGCCACCTTCGCCAAGGCAGAGACAGCCAACCCTGCAGGCAGCCCCAGTGAGCTCACGCTAGACTGCAGACATCTCAGCACGACCCAGGAGAAGCGCTGGAAGGTCTGCTATTCGGTGGTGGATGACTGTGTCGTAAGCTGTTAAGGCAAATATCTGCGTAATGTGCAGCAGTGACCAGGTACATTTGCTTAACTGTGCAGTCTTTAAACCCTCTGAGACGAATAAATACCACACCAAGGCACTGAGAGGGCAGGCAACTTGCTGCAAGTCTCAGAGCTTGTGCAGAGGAAGTCCGAGACGCAAATGCAGGCACTCCAGCCTGGCACCTAGGCCCCACATCATTGCCACAGGCTCTCTGTTTCCTCAGCTGACACTCTCCCTTCTCCCTCAGGCGATACTGAGGAGAAGGGCGCACACCTCTCAGGCAGCTAGATTTCTTTGGGGTTTGTATAACTCAAGCTGAAGTGAGAATCCGTTTCCGCCCCGACGGCTAACAAACTCGTGGACGGAGACTCCGACTCTTCATCCTGACTTCCAGTACGGGCTTTGCTGTTAGATGCACACCTCCACCCAAATCCTAAACCTGCCTGAGCATCAGCTTCCTGAGGAAAGGATTCATGGAGATAGAACAGCACTGACTATGGACGACTCTTAGCATAATGATGGATGACTTACGGCTTTTCAACTTGATAACGTTGGGAACGAAAACTCATCCCAGCTCCATCCTGCTTCCCCCTTTCACTGCGGCATTTAATAACTTTTACAACGCAGTCAACACATTGTCTTAACCTAAGCTTTGCTTTTGTTGCTTTGACCAACCACAGGCTCGGAAACTTTCTCAGCACATTTAAGGTGGACCAGACTATACTAGGACATTCCATAGGTCAGATGTATTGCATGTCTTTCCAGGATGGAAGCCTCTTGCAATCTGGAAAGCAGTCTGAATCCACTGGAACCTAACCAAGCGCATCGATGTTTGTGTACTTTCTCATAAGATCTGTGATAAAGATATACAACCCAATGACCATACAGATTTGCTCCTTGGCCCTTCAGGAGCAAGCATGCAAGCTCTAAGCATGACAGGAGCTATATTACCTTGGTTCAGACTTCCAAAGTGCCCCTGTCTGGCACTGGCTAAGAACAGCTCTTGGAAACATTGCATTCCACTTAATTATTGCTGCACACAAAGTGCCAAGTGCAATCAAGAACACAGACAGGAGCCACCTGGACCACACAGAGGCTTGGGAAGGGAGGATCTTTTAAAATCTGTCTATTGAACAGGAAGTGTTGCATAGATGCACATTTGCTGCAACAAGCTCAAAAAGTCACGCTGAACTTGACTAAGAGGGAACATGTGAAGGCCATGTTAGCCTCCTTTCCTATCTTTCCTTGGGACACTTGGAGTTTGGGACCACAACCCGTCTAATAAACTGTGTGGCTACATAGAACCATGAAGAGGTGTCCCTCAGGATCCACGGGGGTTTGGGAACCAGACCCTATAATTCCCATATCCAACAGTGTCCTTTCTCTTATGAGAAATGGTATAGTGTTTGCGTATACCCTGCACATCCTCCTCTATGCTTCAAATAATCTCTGGGTGACTTATAGTTCCTTATGTAATGTTGGAGCTGTACAATATTGCATACGTAAAAAGCCTAGGTTTGACAGAGTCTAATTTTTTCTAATTTCTGTAGCCTGTAAATTCCAGATATCTATGAACACAGCACAACACATCTGCAGACACCGAGATCATATCTGCTAAAGGTCATATGATACTAACACATGTCATGATTTTGTAAAACTTTCCTTATAGCTGATGGCAGGAGTTCCGAGTTCCCAGACAAACCAGATCTTGTGGCCAGGGTTTCAGAGGGCCTGAGAAGGCAGAGAAATAGGGCCAGGAACAGGAGAAAGGAACTTACCTTCTAAGGGACAGAATCGAGCCACCTTCTCTGGCATCAGCAGCCCCAGCTTGTGGCGACAGTAGGTTTCCGCAATCTCTTGGCGACAGTGCTTGGACTTAGCGCGGGTCAGTGCTGAGATGGCCTCCTTGCCAGAGATGTCACACTTGGGGGCCTGGTCAGACTTGGTTTCGGGGGACCCACCACCACCACTCTTCCTGGCATGGCTGTGTCTTGAGAGATCCTTCCCTTGGCTACTGTTGCCTGTGGCTTTCTCCCGAGGAGGCAGCAGTTCTTTGGGGCCTTTCCCCAGGACTGACTGGCCCTGTCCTTTGTCCTGGGCATCCAGCTTTCTCTGCAAATGCTCCTTCTGCCTGCTGGGTAGCTTCTTTGCCAGCTCTGGCTGGTGCTTCTGCTTCTGGGTCCTGGGGGCAAAGTTGCTGTTATCCACATTCTCAAAGTCCTTGGGGACTGAGTTCTCGTTGTTGCTGTCGGTCCGAACTTTCTCTTTGGGACGGTGAGAGAAGTAGCCATCCTGGAAGATTAGAGAAACAGAAAATTGTCACTGAGCAGTGCTGGTAAGTAGGCTGGCCCTGAGAGGGTGACAGGTGGAGAAGCTCGAGCCACGACTACCATTCTTCCCTCTCTTATTGGCTGGGACTGTAGAAATACTTTTCTCCTTAAGTGTTAGTTTCCCACTCTGCTCCCACAAGACACCCTCTCCATGCTCCCAGTGACCAGGACAGTGACTGCGATTCTCAAAGATCCCCTCCTCCACTCTACTGTCTGGGGAAATTTTCCCTCTGGGCTTCTGTTCAAATGGCAGCAGGAGGTGCTGTAATGGTATACAGTAGAGCTGGAATCTTCAGGATCAAAACATAAAGGAGACAATATGGACCAACGCTGTATACATTGTATATATTTTATATATTGCATACACTGCCTTAAGGGCAAGCAAATCTATCTGTGCCTATAAGAGAAGGTAGGCTTGGGCTGCTGTCAAGTCCATAAACAAGACAGTGTGCCTTGTTATCTTTTAATTTAGTTTAATTTAACTTGATTTATATCCACAGTGCAGTCCGTGCCAAACAAGCCTGGCAGTGAGTCTCAAGAAAGATGCAAACCTGTGACCTTTACTTCCCTAGCTGTCCTGGGCTCAGGACCATGGGCCTACCCATCCCGGGAGAGTGCTCTGTCATGGAGTTTTCATGAGCAGTCATATCCCACAGCCCTTTTAAAATTTTGCTTTATTTTACTTTTGTATTCTGAGACCAAGTCTCACCAGGTGGGCCAGGCTGGTTCTGAACTTTCTCTGCGGTCAGCTCCTCCAGCTAATTGTAGATATCAGGTGCTGGCACTGCCTTCAGGATAGCTCAACCATCTCCTCAAGAGATGCGGTTACCACGGCACCAGGGACTCAGGGTGCCCCCATCCACCGTCCCCCACCCCAGCTGCTACTCAACTGCTATGGGATGTTAAAGTACTCCAGAAAGAGAGCAGCAGGAGGTTTGCCTTCTGGAATGAATTGTCCACAGGCACTTGACAGCTTCTAGAGAGTCTGTGTGAGGCACGGTGAAGGAGGATCAGGCGTTTCCAGAGGCCTGAGAACTCCATCCCCCAGAGTCTGTGCTGTCTTCTGTAGTGACCACAGTTCTACCTCACCGGCTTCCCTGTATTTTCTCCTTCAAAAGTTTTATTTTATTGTTGTGGGAGTAAGATTTCCAAAACATGGCAAGAATTATGAGACCGACCTAATCAGCCTCCCCTCCCTCTCCTTTTAAAGATAGAATCTCACTATGAAGCTCTGGCTGGCCGGGGACGTGCTATGTATGTATGCTTTATGTGCACATGAGCACAGTTGGAGGTCACAACAACATGAATAACTGTATCAAAGAAGTCACAGCAGAGCCAATGCTATGCTCAGGGACAGCTGACCAATGTAAACATATTACATGTGGTTTGTTTGTTGGTTTGGTTTGTTTTTTGGTGTATGTGTGTGCACATTTTGTTTCATTCTGTCATTTTTTAATTTGATTTTTGTTTTTTATGAGATAGCAAGTGAGAGAAAGAGAGAGAGAGAGAGAGAGAGAGAGAGAGAGAGAGAGGAGAGAGAACATGAAGTTGTCTGAGTGTGGAAGTAGGGAGGATCTTAGAGGAGTTGGGAGGAAAAGAATATGATAAAAACATTTAATAATAATAATAATAATAAGCATAATGTCCCATGCCTGTAATCTCAGCACTGAAGTGGAAGAGGCAGGGGAGAGCTACAAGTTAGACCGACCGGTCTGATCAACTCACCTAGGTACAGACAAGCTTGGATTACACAAAGAGACTGTCTCAACAAACAGACAAATCCCTGGGTAACTGCCCATCGCATCCCTTGAAGATGTTCACAGAGTGCAGGGCCCCAGAGCAGGACCCTCACGCTGTGTCCCTACAGCTCGGGGACACAGGGAAGCAGGAAGAGTAGACCTCACCAAGAAGAGAGTAGACACAAAGAGGCCAAGGAACTGAGATAACAGCACAAAGTGACTCGGACTCATTGTGCCTCCTTCCTCATCTGGAACACAGATGATGTTTACCTCATGGGCATCTTGCTGAGGGTGAATGTGCTGGAAAATTATGGAAGATTCTTCCTATTCAACCAAAGTAGGAGGGAGAATAAGAAACAGACACCAACTATGTGTGACTAGTTAATCCAATGCCTGGGGCTGGAGAGATAGCTAAGTAGTTAAGAGGGCTGCAGATCCCAACATCCAGGAGACAGGAGTACCTTAGGGCTTGCTAACTTCCTACCTAGCCAAGAAAGAGGGAGTAACTTGTTCAGGGAGAGACTCTGCCTCAAAGGAATAGGGAACAAGTGACAGAGGACACTCAATACCTTCTCCTAGCCTCCCTATGCAGAAGTCTGTGCACCCACAGCCACAGTTTTACACACACACACACACACACACACACAGAGGCATACACATTTACGCACAAATAAATCTTCCAAACTGTTTTGTGTTAATTTGCTGCTGCCTGTCTCTACTGATCTACACATTGGTTACGACTTCTCCACTTTGAAAGGCCATGCCCCTTTTATTCTTAGAGAATCCAACACTCTCACCTTGGATTATTTATGCAAATACAACCCTTTGACTTGTTTTTATTTTAATGTACTTATTATAATGATTGTTCATTCAAACATTTGCGCGCATCTCAGAACTTCTAATTGCTCCTGCCTTGCCGTCCCTCAAAGCTGTTTCATTTTTATTCCAGATGAATAATTAAGTATACTAATGTCCTCCACCCCCATTCAACCTTGGGCTTGTTTAGAGTTGATTTTGATCAGGTAGAAAGATGCAGCTGCCAGACTCCTACACACACACAAACACACACACACACACACACACACACACACACACACATCTTTTTCTATCTTTCTTTTGGTCTCTAATGATCAGACTTCTTTTAGGTCAACTGAATCTCAATCTCTGGGTTCTGTTTCTCAGAGCTGAGGGTGGTAGCTGTGACCTCCCCCTCCCCCTCCCTCTCCCTCCCCCTGCATTTAGGGATTACAGCCTTTACTTTCATTGCTTGTGTGGGATGAGCACTGGGTGGGGAGAGGAGCAGACATGTCTTGCTTTAGTGACTGTATAATTTTCTCATCTGTAATAGGATGGGTCCCACATGGGTTTTAGTAAACACTGTCTGAGTTGGTTGTTAATCAATATGATTGACTGGTAAAGTTGTTTTTCAGCTCATTGCACACTAATCTGATAAAGTTTAAGAGACCAAGGATGGCTGCTCCGAAGGATACTGGTGCCGTCCCAGACATAGCCCAGATCACTATCTCTAATGGGATGTTGGTGTCAGAGGTCATGGGTCAGGCCACGGAGTCTGTTGATGCTTTGCTCTCGTTGAAGGCTTCTCTGTACGCCTGGACTTTGGATTCACATTGTTTTCTCGCCCTTTCAGAAATGAGTAGAGGAGATAGAACTTGTGCCTAATGGAAAGAAGCTGCTATTGAAGATGTTTGTTGAGGGGGTACCATGGATCTGGACCCCCAAAAGTTCTGAATGTGTTCAGAGAGGGAGGCTGGCCTGAGCCCAGCAGGCCCCTCCATCCTTGACTAACCCCTCATCCTGAGCCTTCTCTTCACCAAGTCCTCAACACTGGTTTCCAGAGACTGGAAAGACTGCAAAGTTCTATCTGCTCAGAGCTGCCTTTCCATGATGGGTCTAGTCCGCCTCAAGTGCCTGTCTTAAAAATCTCATGGCTAATTGGGCCAGTGGCACTGGCCTGTCTTCCTAGCTTCTTGGGAGAAGCGACAGAAAGGTTATAGGTTATAGGTTATAAGTCTAAGGTTATAGATTAGGCTTTAGAGCGAGTTCAATGCCAGTCCAGGCAACTTACAGAGGCTCTACTTCAAAATTTAAATAAAGAAATTGTGAAAGGGGTTGGAAACATAGCTTAGTAGACGACAGAGAGCTGAGGATGTACAAAGCACTGGGTTAAATTTTTGACACCATAGGAACCTCAGATAGGAAGGGAGGGAGGGAGGGAGGGAGGGAGGAAAGGAGGGAGGGAGAGAGGGAAGGAGGAAAGAGACAACGTGAGGGATGAAAGAGAGGAGGGAATGGAGGGTGGGAAGGGGAGGAAAAATAGGGAGAAAAACTCAAAATTCGTCACCCATCTGAAAAAGCAGGCCACTGACTCTAGCCATCACATGGAAACCAGCCCTGTGCCCAGCTGGTAGTGCAGGGACTTAATGTCCATAAGCACCAACCAGAGGCCAGGAGAGTTTGCTGGGATGACAGGAGTGTGCCGACACACCTAGATCCACACAAGCTGTATGGACACTTCTGGTGTTTCCCTGGTGTTTGAAACTGTTCGGTTTCCTGCCTGCCCTGCGGCCTGATCAGCTTCTGGTTGCCTTGCCCTCCTTCCAAAGGCCTAATCATCTCTGGACACATCCGTTAAGCTTATCTCTGAGGGATCCTTTCCTGTAGTGCAACAGTCATCTCTGGTAAACTCTGTGATGCCAACATCTGGATCTGCCTGGACTGCAGCCCCAGAGAGCATCGGGGCTAAAGGCTGCAGAGGCCAAAGGACATGCTGGCTTAGAGCCCTTGCCTGTTCCCTCTTCCCAAGACCACCAAGGCCCGGGGAATATCTAACCTCACACTTTCTAGCTCTTTCTATGTCACAGACACGACAACGCTGTATACACAATAGGAAAGGAAAACAAAGGCTTCAGAGGGCGAGAGCGGATGCAACCCAGAGTCCCGGGAAGTCCCAACACAAGCTGCTTCTTGCCCCCTGCACACCCTACATGTCTTCCCTGTCAGCCTTCCCTTCCTCCTCCTTTCTAACTAACCTTCCTTCTCTTCCTTTTCTTAGACTCTCACTACTTGCACAGGCTTGTACCCAACTCACAGTCTTCCTGGCTCAGCCTCCATAATATTGGGATGATAGGACCGTGGCAGCACACCTAGATCCTGGAATACAATGTTTAAAAGCTGAAATGCCTGGGGAGATGGGCCGGCAGGTCAAATGCTTGCCAGGTTAAGTGCTCCCCAGAACCCACTGAAAAAGCCAGGTATAATGGTGCCTGTCTGCACTCCTGTGCTGGGCAGGCAGAGAGAGGCAGATCCCTGGAGCACACTGGCTAGTGAGTCTAGTCAAATCACTGAGCTTCAGGTTCACTGAGAAACCATGTTGCCAAAATAAGGCAGGAATGAAGACCCTGGCCATGGATGTTGGCAGTCCACATGCACACACACCCACAAGCCAAATGTGTAGCTGTGGGCTCAAGTCTGATTAAATCATTTTTGCAATGGGGTTTTCTTTATTTTGAAATCAATAGATTCTTAACTTGATTATCCCCAAAAGGTCACAATGTAAGATGACAGTCTTGTCAGACTCTATCACAGGACCCAGGCTCAGCTCGCCTAATAGTCCCAGCAACATGCACTCCAAAACAAACCAACAAATGAAAGAACCTTAAAAGATAGGTCAGGGGTTGGCAGAAGTCCAGCCACGTATCTGTCCATGAAATCCCCCCTGGAAATCACTACAGGGGACTTCCTTTACACCTGTTTCTGTTGATTATGGTGTCTTCATGGTGGAATGACAGAACTTCAGACAACTGAGAACACAGGATTCTCAAAGCCCCGGTCGGCTTTCTGCAGGCAACCAGGCACGACTTCCCATAAAGAAGTGAAGGCCAAGATAACCAGGCTGGGGGGGGGGGGTCACTGGGAGATCCCAAGCAAGGTCTGAGCCAGTGAGAATCAGATGTCAGAGACTGTGGAGGCTGGAGACCCTCCCAGACATGAAGACCGCCATGCCCACTAGGACGTGGCACTGAAAATCCGCTGTGTTGGCACCTGCTTACATTCCATGGAGGTGGGGGTGGGGATGCGGGCAAGGACACCACACTAGTTTACACCGAAACTGCCTTTTCTGAGTTCCAAACCAGTTGCAGAAGTTAAAAGCGGAGAAGCAAGCTGGGAGGGGGAGGGTGGCTGGAGGAAGAGCTAACAAGGAAAGGCGTTCCAGAGAGAGAGGTACAGACAGTGGAGCTGCAGCACAGACATGCATACATACATACATATGCACATTACAGACGTGGCCCTGCAGCACACAGTAGGGCCGCACGCCCTGCAGTCTGGGCCCATGGCTGTTCAAGAGCGACCTGTTTTTTCAAATTGACCCCAGGGGGCGACTCCATCTCTGTCGATGCAGCCTGGCACGTGCCGACCTTTGGCTGCAGACTCATCGACTGATGTTAGCAGGAATACCTGCCTGGCTGCCTCAGACTCAGTTCCCTACTGTCTCCTGGCCTTTTCTTTCCCCAGCCCCAGGCAGATTTAAATCTCAACACCCTGTTTGCCTTCAGGGTCATCTTTCTCTGGGTACCTTCCTAGGCCTCTCTTGCTTCAACCTCTGCATGTCTGCTTAGTCCCAGCCCTCACCCTTCTCCACAAACTCCTACCCAGGTCCCCGTGGGACAGGCACTTAAGGAGACGAATGGGTCTCCAGCAGATGAAAGACATCCCGATCCACAACTCATCCTTTGCCTCTGGGACTCCTCCCCCCTCCCCTTGCCACAAGTGGGTGATAAATGGCACGCTGGTGAGCTCATTACCACAGCCTCTGAGGAAATACTCCTGAGGCCTGCCACATCAGTGAGGGAAGACACCTGTAAACAAAGAAATATAGAAACATGCACACACACACACACACACACACACTCACACTCACAGGCATGCATGCACAGACATAAATGCAAGTCATACATATAAAAACACACATACACATATATACATATATACTTATACATATATGTATACCACACACATGCATATACACACATATACATACACATATACATATACACATTATATACAAATCTACACAGGCATCCGCACATGCATCCACACAAACACACACTACAAATTCAATGATGTCTCTTCATCTGAAAGCCCAGGCTACTTGGGTTAGGGAAAGGAAAAAAGAAAAAGAAAGAAAGCTCTTCATATTGCCAGCCATGTGATTTCAGACTAAAGCTCCCAGCAGCTGCCGATAAATTATTTTTACTGTGTGGAGGTACAAATGAATATACCACCTTCCTGCCCTAAATCTCCTTTATGAGTCTCTGCTTGCCTTGGCCCACCGACCTGAGTCAGGGGTTGGCAAACATGTTTTCATTGGCTAGATTCCTGCAGAAGGCCGTGGTCTCTCAAGCTGCACCCCTGCACAATGCAAGCGTCCCATTGACACTTCCTGTTTATACCTAGGCCTGGGCTGGCAGAGGACATGTCTGTGTCCACAGTAACAGCCACACTTGCATTGCATTCAAGCTTTTGGAAAGCCTCTGCATGGGAAATGAGGGGATGTGACCATGGTAGCTGGTGCTGGGCTTGAGGGGATGCTGCCCTGGGACCAGGTGTGCCCCTCCCGATGGGACACATCACCAGGCTCCCCAGTCATTACCTACTCAGCTTCAGGGTGGAGTTGTGAGGCTCACCACAGCTCATTATGTGTGTCACTGTCCCAAAAGAAGTTGCTGCTCACTCCCTGCAGAAGCAACGTGGTGGATCATCTGATTCTTAAGCTGCCCGAACCAGGAAGATCTATGCAAAATCTCAGAGAGTGTGACACAGTAGAGGACCACCAGACACTGTCCAGCAAAGTGATTCAAGAGCACACTCCACCTTTGCTCTGCTAGACTGAAACCCATCCTTTCCACTTCCAAACTGTGTGATGCTTGGGAGAGAGTTCATTAACTTCTCCGAGCCAGCTTTTCTTCCTATGGAAGATATGGATGCTTACAGCTAAATCCTCAAGGTCAGTGAGATGCCGTGGCTTTGTCGGAGTGACAGCATACATAGATCACACCAACAGACATGGCTGTCAAACACAGTGACCTCCCAGTGATCTCTCCTGAGTCCATTCACAGGTACTTCCTGGGTGTCAAGCATGAGCCATTTGGTAACTCGGGCACCGAGGATGTGTGTGGGCGTAAGAGAGAAGCCTGCTCCTGGGACACTGTACGCTAGAGGGACAGGTCCCAACAACCAAGTCTGCAGGTTCTATAATAACTTCCTTGTCATCTTATCTATTTGGAAAGCTGGGGAGCCAAGGCCCACTGGAGTTCCCTCAACAGAGTTAGGAGCAAGCACTATTGCTGTAGGGATGGGACAGACACTGGCTGTTTGGGTGGGCATCAGGTGAAAAGGTGGGCTATTTCTGCCTCCTCTTGTCCATTCTGTCCTGTGTGTGTGTGTGTGTGTATGTGTGTATATGCGTGTATGCATATGTGCATATGCATATGTATGTGTATGAATTGTTTTTTGTGTGTATATTATGTGTATATATGTGTATGAATTGTATTTGTGTGTATGTATAGGTGTATATGTATGTATGTATATGTTTGTATATGTATATGTGTGAATATATATGTGTGTGTATGTGTATGAATTGTATTTGTGTATGTATATGTGTCTATGTGTATGTATGTGTGTATGTATATGTGTACTGTATGTATATGTTTGTGTATGTGTATGAATTGTATTTGTGTGTATCTGTAAGTATATGTGTGCATGTATATGAATTGTATTTGTGTGTATGTGTGTGTGGTATGTGCACATGTACATATGTGTGCATATGAGGAGTCAGATGTTGATGTTGGGTGAGTTGTCTTTCTCCATACTGTATTTTTTGAGGCATAGTCTCTTCTGCCCATTTCCAGTCGCCACTGCTGGGTTTACAGGCATACGCCACCACATCTGGATTTTATGTGAGCTCTGAAGGGAGGTTCTGTGCTTGTGGGCGAGTACTTTATCCTTGGCGACATGCCCCAGGCCCCACTGGTGCACCTTTCCTTGTGTGGCCAGCTATGCCCAGGAGTCTGAAGTCTGGCTGGAGTCAGAAGTTAGATGGCCTTGTAGCCTCTGGTGCTGTTTTCCACTAGACCAAGAAGCACTCTGCCATCTGCCTGCTTCATTCAATACCTTGGTACAGTTGCATCCTGTCTTTTTCTCCCCTCCACGTCTGCTTATTTGTGTAGGCTTCAGGTCAGGCAGCTCCAGACACCTTCCTTTCTCAACACCTCCGCTACCTAGATGACACAAGTGCATCCTGCGTCTAGCTTTTATGTTTGTGCATGAGGACTGGGATCTGAACCCAGGACCTCATGCCCCTTCAGCAAGCACTCTTTTTGCGGGTTCTCTCCTTCTCGTAATCAACTCTGCCCTTGATTGCGCAACATAGAGAGCATTCACCGCATCTAGTCCCCTGGCTCTCAATCATAGCTCAGCATCGGCCTCACTGGGAGCTTACTAACCACTAACACGGGAGATGCCCATTTACTGGGTCTGTGATGCCGTCTGGGAGTTGAGCTATGAGGAGACTTCTGGGTGACTTGAGTGGGAAGCAAAGGGTGTGCCCAACACCTACTTCCCCTCCGAAGATGGCCACTCTTACAGCTTGGGGATGGATGTGAATCACCAATACTGGTATAAGCGGCCCAGCAGGGAGCTGTCCTGCTGGATAGTAGAGGATGCAGCTGGCAGAGGGGGTAGCATTGGGAACATCATGCCTACTTACACCCCAGGCTGTGGCTCTGCTTTGCAATACAGCATTCTAGACATGGTTCTCAGGCTGAGCATGGTAGCCTATTACAGTGCTATTGCCTAATGTAGTCCTTGGCTCACCTCCCTGCTCCCCAGACGAATCAAGGTTTTTAGTAGTCTGTTCTATTCTGCATCCTAAATGTTCCCAAAGACCCATGCATTGAAGGTTCCATCCGAAGGAACTATAGGGAGGGGTAGAACCTTTTAGGATGAGGGGTCTGGTAGAAAGAAGTCATATCCTTTTTTTTTTTTTTTTTTCTAGACAGGGTTTCTCTGTGTAGCTCTGGCTGTCCTGGAACTCACTTTGTAGACCAGGCTGGCTTCGAACTCAGAAATCCACCTGCCTCTGCCTCCCGAGTGCTGGGATTAAAGGTGCGTGCCATCACGCCTGGCTAAGACGTCATATCCTTAAGGGCTTTCTTGAGGGGAATATGAGGACCTTGAATTCTTACTCTGTCTTTGCCTCTGGGTGTCTTTGGGTCGAACAGGCCTCCTCTGCCCCATGATCTGACTAGATGTGATGAACTACACACCCAAGTAACTGTAATTTCATATCTGAAATTAAATGTCCGAAATAATGAGACAAAACAGGCCTTCTAGGCCAGTCCAACCTTCTCACATTGTGACATGATGCTGTCATCTACCAAGCCCATGCTCTAGAACCACAAGTTAAGTTTCAAGAAATAACACACACACACACACACACACACACACANNNAGAGAGAGAGAGAGAGAGAGAGAGAGAGAGAGAGAGAGAGAGAGAGAGTATAATTATTAAATTAACAAATTCCATACGTTCGCAACCTTGAATCTGTCTGTGTTCATCATTTCCTGAAGGCTGTTTATGGCACACACCTTGAAAAGGTAATGATCTTGGATATTTAGACACAACAGGGGACACCCACTAACAGAGTCCCCTCTGCAGCTCACACTGTGTTACATCTCAGAGTCAGCCCCATATTCCTCATGGGAAAACACAAGGCAGATTGGTCTCTGTGCTGTTTGCTTCTGCACGTTGTTCTCTTTCTCACAATCGAGGTCCCCAGGCACAAATAAAGAAGTGTGATGATAATTTGGGTTTAAAGACCCCGGTGCCATCCACTTTCCTTTTCCTTCCCGCTTTGACACTGTCAATGCATTTCTAGGGTCCAGGGGATGACAGCTGTGTTAGACTAACCTCTTTTAAGACGCAGCTGCATAGAGAGCAAGGGGACAGGGGAGCAAAAGGGAAAACATCCTTAGAAATGATTTCTGACAGGTGACCAGATACATTAAAATAACAACATTTAGTTTGTCTTGCTAGCTCGAGGCAAAAGTTGGCTCAGGTGGGACCAGAGGCTGCAGGCAAAACACAGACAAGGAAGGCTTAACCTGAACTGGCCCAGTTCTCTAAAGGACACTGGCTCTCCCAGGGTTCCACCCTTAAATGGTACACTGGCGCCTCAGCTCAGTGACCTGCTAGGAGCAGGGAGGATGAGGACCAATCTCTAAGGGAGTAAATCGAAAGGGGAAATCTTGGGTTGGGGCTGAGGGACTTTGCTCCTGGGTTTAGTGTCCAGGCTAAAGGATTCCCATCAAACCTGTCCTCATGGCACTACTTGCACCAGACACCTCTCTATTGCTGTCATAACAACACCATGACCAAGGCAGAAGGAAGGGTTTATCTGGGCTTGCAACTCCAGAGGGATGAGAGTTCATCACCACCGTGGTGAGAAAGCATGGCAGCAGGCAGGCATGGTGTTCGTGCAGCACTTCAGAGCTTACACCTTGAATTCCAGACAGGAAGCAGAGAGCCAACTAGAAATGCCATGAAACTTCAAAGCCCATTCCTATGTTCCACTTCCTCCAGTAAGGGCCACACCTCCTAAGCTGCCCAAGCAGGGCTATGAACTGGAGACCCAGTATTCAAAGGCCTGAGAATGTAGGATACTTATCATTCAAACTACCACACTAGTCAATACAAAATAAAAGGGTGTGGCTCAGTGGTAGAGAGAACACTTGCTTAGCAATGCACAGGCCCTGGGTTTGATCAGCACCACCTACCAAAAAAAAAAGGGAAAAAGACGCTAGGATGTATAACAGGACCAGGAGACACATATCCTTACAGAAAGCAATCAGCGCTCACTATACATGCATACTCACAGGATGCCATGTGACAAATGTCATTTCATCCTCATGAGGACCCCCCACATGCAGCTTTTACTCTTGCCAAGCCCATTTAACAGACAAATAAACTGAGGCACGGGATGGTTACTGGCCTTCCCCAGGCCACAAAGTGAGCAAGAAGCAGACCAGTGTTAGTTCAGGGATTGTGTCCTCTAATCACCTTGCACTGGACATATACACTGAAGTCCTGAAACATCTGAAATGCTCTGTGGTCCTGGCTGGCTGGAAACAAAGGAACAGTCTAGTCTCTCTTGGAGGGAGGGAGGAGCCACCTTGCAAAGGCGCAGACTGACACATCTAGAGGTGAAGCCTGGACAACAGGAACAGATGGAAGCAGGGGAGCAGATGCTAATGCTCTTTGCTGTTTCCATATGCTTTTCTGTTTAGCTATAATAAGTGAATTGTTCTTTAATATCTATTAGGAGCTCACACTCTGGTGGCCGGAAGCTTCCACTGCCACTCCTAGAAGGCACAAAGGGAAGCTGACTGGGCCATCTCTTCACATCTCAAAGGAGAGGGCAGAGTGCCAAGTCTACCACACCGTGACTTAGGCCACCATGCACACAGGCATGTGCTCATACACACCTGTTAATGTACACACATCTATACAAATGCTTGTGTGCACAGCTGTGTGAGCACACATCACGCACATATATTCTCATGCAGGTGTATGATGTTTAGTTTTAGTTGTCAATCTAGAATCACCTGGGAAGACAGCTTCAAATGAGTAATGACCTAGGCCAGGCTGGCCCAGGGGTATGGTTGTGAAGGATAACTTAATGAAGTTAATTGATGTGAAAAGACCCAGCCCACTGTGGGTGGCACCATTCCCTAGGTTTGTGTCTTAAGCTATATGAGTGGAGAAAACGAGTGATGCACTAGCACATATGCACTTATTCTCGCTGCTCTTGACTTTGGATGCGATGTGACTATTTTAATTTTGTGCTACCTTGACTTCCCTGTGATGATGAGGTATAACACAGAACTGTGAGCCAAAGAAACCCTTTCCTCCTCAAGTTGCTTCTTTGGTCAGGGAATTTTATCACAGCAATGGAAATAAACTAATAGAGAATGCTCGCATTCCTGTGTACATAAATCCATGCCCATACCCAACACATATGATGCATACATACACATACACGCACGCATATATTCACTCATGCATATACTCACACATGCATGTACATACCCAGCCCTGTGTGCATACACACACACAGAGCTGCCCTCACCCATCATGCAATCAGCTTCTCATTTAATAGTCTATATTCTTGAGTCTTCATAAGCCCATCCCTTTATCTTTCCTGCTCAGCAATGAGCATTAACTGGAGTTTTACATTTTGCTGTTGTACCCAAAAGAAAACCAATTCAACTTGAAAAGACAGACATGGCAAAACTTCTCTGTGCCTGGGGTGTGGTTGCTCAGCTCCTTGATCCAGAGCAGCAGGAAGGCTCTGGAGTCCTACCTTCCATCTCACAGTACTTGATGGCCCTAGGACACCCAGCCCTGTCCTTACCCTCACATGGGCAGTGCTGAGAACCGTGCTGACAATCTTACCAGCTCCATAGTCACAGCATGAGGAACAGTCTTGTCACCTGCAGTCAGATGGCCTTGCACTCTTACCCAGTGAAGGAGTACATGAGAAGAAAAACAATGAGGCAGACCCCTTGTCTTTAGAGGGACGTCAGCTCCTACTATGCCATGCTGACTGCAGCTCAGTTAAACCTTAATTCAAATTCAGCACTGTAATTAATCTTGGGCAAGTACTCTCTAACATTGCGAAGCCTCAGTTTCCTCATGTTTAAAATGGAAGGAAGCACCATCTCCTTTGGGTGATTTACAGTATGATGACTGCCAGAGTCAGTGCCTGTAAGCAGCTCTCACCTGTAACTGCTACTGAATAGTGAGTGCCCAGTTCATCCAGAAACCTTTGGGCGCTTTCTAGGCGAATGCCATTCTAGATGCTGAGCAATAGACAAAAGACTCAGCCCTGTTGGAACATAAGATTGCAGAACAAGAGATAGTGGAAGTTATCTGGGGAGATACAGTGGAGTTGTTTGGGGGTTAGTGTAGAGAGGAAAGGCTGAGCCCGGAACAGCATTTCAGATGGAGAACAGCCTTGAATCAGAGACGCTGATGGTTAGGAGATGCCATGTGGGAGGTGTAGGAATAATCCCTCGTGTTCTATGTGGAAACATCACCGGCCAATAAAAAGCTAATTGCCAATAAGCAGAGGCAGGGTTAGAAGGCACCTGGTAGGGAACCCATAAAACCTAGGCTCCTCCCACAGATGAGAACCTGGGAGAGTAAGCTGGAACAGGGCCACAACAGAGTGGGCAGGGGCAGGAAGAAGAGACATCTGCCCAAGGCGAGCCTTCACCTATCACTTAGACTTATCATTATACTTCTCTAGGCACTTCACACAAGCTTTTTGTCACGAATGAACTTAGCACACTGGCACACGTCCTTCTCATCTCACAGATAAGGGAACCGATGCTCAGAGAAGTTAGGGATGTCAAACACCATCAGCATCACCCAGACTATGGCACCGTTGACCTACCGCAGCTTTGTGAGAGTGACCTAACAAAACCAAACCAGACCCTTGCTCTGGGTCTGATGACTAAATTACAGGCTGAATTTTAACTTTCCCTGGTTCTACCATGCAGTGGACACTCTCAACAACCTCCTATAGACAGTATCCAGCCTGGAAGCTGCAGACTGAGAGTCTAACCAGGTCTGACTGGATGTGGTCGTGGTCATCGAGGTGTCTCCTCACCCACTCAGACATTACTCACCTTCTTTTCTTAACACACTTCTCTATTTGCCCCAATCTACGGCTGCTTTATAAATGTCTACTCCCATACACTCAAGTGGGGGCCGCTCAGAAGACTGACTGACCTTCCAGACCAGCCTATCCCCCACCCACAAAAATCTGAGGCCTCTCCTGACCAGATGTACAGTCTGTTCATTACCCAACTCTTAGAATACAGGTAAAACTCACTTTGTCCAAAGGAGGGTGGGAGGCAGACGGAAGCCTGCTCCAGTCAGTTCAAAGTATGGCTTCTTACTCAGACAAAGCTGGACTTTTGTCACCTGTTGCTACCCTGTGGTCATACCGCTGTATACCCAGCTGTATACCGCCTGGAGGGTGACAGGTTGCTTGGAGGGGGTCCAAATGTCCCTAGTAAGATTTTAGAGCAGATTGCAGCTGGAGACAGAAACCAACATATGATCAGTCATCCCTTGCTGAGCTCCGAAGAACCATCTAGTCTTCTATAGACCCAGGGCTAAAGAGATGACAAAAATCCTTCACAATCTTGTGTGTGGGTTTTGGCTGACTTGTTAATGCACCCCAAGGATATAGCAAGCATTTCAGATAAAGAAACTGAGTCACAGGGGGATCATTGATGGTCTGATGCCACCAATCTAATAAGGGGCAGAGCCAAGGGTCTGTATCATTGTCATCTTGGAACCATAAAGGTGGACTCATACCTGAGACAACACATTTACTGTAAAGGACCAGCTCAAAGAGGCTTTTTATGATCTAGTCTCTGTTGTAACCTCTCAACACATCCACCAATGAGCCAAAGAATTCCTTAGCCATATGTAAACAAGCAAACATGCTGTTTCAATAAAATTTTATTTATACAAACAATTAAAGGGCCAGCTAGGACTATGAGCAAATTCTTGCTGCTCCTTACTTTAAACCAGGAGTGTAATTTTTCCATTCAAGACTCCATTCCACCCAATAAATTTTCATGGGACCTCCAATTTAAGTTATGAAATAGATATATAAATCAAGTACACACTGAGAATAAATCATAAGGAATTTTATTTTAAAACAATTCCTTGATCTACATATAATTTTAGCATGTATTAAAAGCAAAGAAAATTTGCATATGAAAGAGATGGTGTGCTTGTTTATTTTTACATTAAAATTTAAATCTTTGCTGAATATTGGATATATTAGCATTGTGGCACCTTTGGAGTTAATTAATATATTGATTTTATAATTGTCAATGCTGAGAAGGCCATTTCATATAAATATATAGTCCACTATGCCAGAAGAACATTTAGAGCCACTTCAGAAAGTGCTAGAATTCACGTTCTAATCCCAGGCCCAAATTCACTTAACAACTTTTTACAAAATTGGAGACACAACTAGCAACTTCAAAACCTACTGTGTTCATACTCTACTGTTTTCATACTAACATGATACATGTAAAAAAAAAAAGTTAGTTTGTTACTTTTGTGCTGAGGAATAATGGAAGGAAATATTACTCGGCTTTTTTGTCATGTCTCTGTAACAGCAGAAAATTTTGTGTGTACAGTTAAAATACCACAGTTCCTAATGTACAGAAACCCGGACTCTGAGCAGAGACATTTCAGATGAAGTCTGATGGCTTTGACGGTTTGCCAGGATGTGTGTGCACATGCCCTGTGCTCAGAACCAAGGCTGCAGTGAAGTCGTGCATGCAGCAGAGGTGAGCATGCCCAGACACACCTGTGGCTCATTGTGCATTTAATTGGAATTAATTACTGGTCATTGTATATTTAGAAACTATTCACCCTCACCACATTTTAAGGACTTCCACATTCCATTTCTCTAGCCCACGTATGATTGTGACTCACATCTTTGGAAACTGAACTCAGGCTGGGGATGTGGCTTAGCTGGTAAGGTGTCAGGAGACCCTGGGTCTCATCCCCAGCACTGCATGAAGGCAGGGATGGGGGCGGTGAAGATGCAGGCTGGGCATCATAGCACTTGGGAGATGAAGACAAGGCAAGCCTGGGATTCACAAGACTCTATGTCAAAAAGAAGGGGGAACGGGAAAAGGAGGAGGAGGAGGAGGAAGCAGCAGTTGCCATGACCACCATGGCTTCCAGGCTGTGAGCCATCTCCCCACACCACCAGATCTTCTTTCTCCCTCCTTTAATCTCACTTTTCCCTTTCTCTAGAATTTCCACGTAACACCCTTCAATTATCTTTCTGTATTTCTACACTTTACAGTGTGACACCCATGACATGTGACAACAGATTCCAAACTTGGTGGCTTTGTTCTTCCAGCGTGTGTGTTGCTTGGTGCCCCAATCTCACGGATGTGTGTCACTTGCAAAAATCACTTTGACTGATATGTTTTCCCAATGTGAGGCTGATTGCTCTCTGAATTCTCCAGAGATGGGAATTTTAAAAAGTAATGATTGTACTCTACGGGAACAACACGGCACGCTCACTGTGACGGCAGACTGCAAGCCACTCCTCATTCAGAACATTCTAAATCTACAGTTTGGGTTTTGTAGTAACTGAGACTAGACTCACTCTGAGGCGTACTTATCCCCAAATAAAACCCAAAGTGAGGTAGAAGTGAGTGGGAGAGAGCTGGCTGGAAACACAGCAGAGAGAAGGGATGGTGAATTATGGCAGAGAACAAGATTTGGGGCTGCAGAAGATGAGCCCCTGGGGATTCTGGTTTGAACGATGCATGACTGATGTGTGAGTGTGTGTGTGTGTGTGTGTGTGTGTGTGTATGTATGTGTGCATGTGTGGGGTAGACTAGATGTCCACAGCAGGTGACCTCCTGTTTCTTGAGACAGGGTCCCTCACTGAACTTGAAGCTCACCAATTCACCTAGCCTGGTTGGCCAGTGAGCTCCAGGAACCCTCTTGTTTCCTCTTCAGTGCTAGTGTTATAGGTGTGCACTGCTGTGCCCAGCTTTTATGTGAACGCAGGTCTGTCTGCTTGGTCAGCCAGCCCTTGACCCATGGTATCACCAGTAAGCTCCAGTTTCATATTTCCACTCTTTTCTCTGTCTTAGCTGTCTTCTTACCTGGAATGTCAGGATTTGTTGGCATTCAGTCTGGAATCTGACCTTGGCTGTCCCTCCCTCTTGATGGAAAATGAAATACCATCAATCTATGTGCTCAGCAACGTCATCTGTCCTACCTGGAGGCTGAGAGCCACATCTTGAAACTTTGCTCTGAGCAAAGTCAAGGCTAGTGTCAAAGTTTCCATAATCTTTAAAGACCCTCTATGAAAATAAAGATGTTGGTCTGGACGAACTCTAGGTTTTAGAAGCTTAAGGCTGGAAGAGTCATAGGAAAGTCAGCTTGGTCTTCATTATCTTACATGCCAGTCCTTGAAGGAATGGGCCTTCATCTGAGAGCCTGGCATTCGGGCTGGGTGTCTGGAGGCCTCCGTGATGATGGGAGCCAGGAAGAAACTGGGTAGAGATGATTTAAAGAGCTTTTGGCAGCAAAGAGGTAATGAACAAACTTTGTGACTAAAATCGCTAAATAGCCAGGGTCAGCCTGTTGGTGTTCAAAGTTGCTATGGCATGATATGGAGCACCTCTGGAGAGCCCAGGTTTGCTCTGTAATGGATGTGCTGTGTCCACATGTAATATAGTCAGCTCCATTCTTCAGATGGAAAAATTGAGGCCAAGTGGTTAGGGACAGGCCCACTTGGTGGGTGGCTTGCCTGCCATGTCAGAGCCCTTGTCACCATGCTGCATAAACCAGACATTGTGGTTGTTATAGTTAAACAAATGCCAACTTGAGATGGCCTAAAGGTCTAGCTTCTCACTTGAGGTATTTTCCAGATCAGGCTGGCTTGTGGGCATGCCCATGGAGGATTGTCTTGGTTGTTAACTGATGTAGGGAAGCCCAGCCCACTATAGGTGATACCATTTCCTAGGCGGGTGGCCCAGGGCTAAAAGCTTGCTGCGCACATGAGTCTAAAAGGCAGCAAGCCAGAAGGCAGTGATCCTCCACGGTTTCTTATTCAAGTTTCTTCCCTGACTTCCCTCAAGGATAGACTGTGACTGCAAGCTAAAAATAAACCCCCTCTTCTCCTATACTGCCTTTGGTCATAGCAACAGAAAGCATACCAGAACAGCGTGGTGCGGAGTAGTTATTCTAGCACTCAGGAAGTGACAGCAGGAGCATCAGTTCTCCAAGGTCATTGTTGGCTACACAAGGCATTCAACACAGCCTGGGCTACATAGTCAAAGGGCAGAAATATATGAAGGGAAGGAAGGAGGTAGGAAGGAAGAGAAGAAAAGAGAATTAAAGAAAAGATGGCCATAGCTTTCTTTTGCTACTCTGTGGGTTCTTCCTCCACCTTTTTGATTCCACCCTTTGAACTCTAACACTAGATAAGAGAGGAAAAAAAAAGGATAGAGAAGACAGGAAAGAGATCCCAGGTCAGAAAAGGGGTGATTAGACCACTTCCTGCTGGCTAGGGACAATGAGTGCCTTGGGGGCAAATTTAATCTTTGCTGTCAAAATTTCTTCTCCTCTTTCTCCTTTTCCTACTCCTCTCTCTTCATCATCATCATCTTCTTTGCATATGACTACTTAACAGTGGCCAACAACAGCCAATAACAAACCAAAACCTCACCAACAACTTACTCTGCCTCTTGAGGGTTCCAGCATTTACATGCGCTCTGAAAAGTTTCCAGAATTCCAAATATCACACAATTGCAGAAACTATCTGCAGCTGGAAAAAGCATGCCCCTGACAGAGCCTGAGGCAAATTATAGTCAACTGTTTTGGACAATGGAAAGCAGCCCCATCCCCCACACCTGGGATCAAAACAAATGCACATTCCCAGAGTATTTCTGTGCTTTTCAAAGAAACTCAAACCCTTAAGTTATTACTACAGGTGGCTTGTGAATAGATCAGAGAATAACTTCTGGTGACAGCCTCATCTTCCACCTTGTGACAGAGTTTCTTGCTGTGCCACAGTATCTATCCTCAAGGCTAGCTAGCTCAAGAACTGGAGATTTTCCTGTCTTGCCTCCCATCTTGCCATAGGATTGCTTACATTACAGGTGCACGTGATTCTCTGTCACAACTCTAGGGCCCTAACTTAGCAATAGCTTTACCCATTGAGCCATCTTCATAGCCCCTCTGATAGGAAATGGAATTTACTACCAGGAATCGGCGGAGCAGACTACTACAAAGGAAACTTTAAAAACTTTTTTGGTGGGAGCCTATGCTTCCAGAATAGCAACTAGCAGGCAGGCAGGAAACTTCAGACTTGAAGTGGGATTGAGGAGCAAAAAATTAACCCCATTGTCCCATGTGGGGGTTGTCGAATGTACATAGGAGGACTTAAGTGGGACCAAGAGATCATCTCTCTAACCCCTCGTTGCACCAAACTGAACAGAGGGAGTGACAGGCTTATCCAGATGGTTCCAGTTCCATGCATGGAGGGGCACCATAGGTGGGGTCACACAGTATGTGACAGGGACCAGGAGTCTGACACTTGCTGGGTGGCTTCATTCAAAGATGGACTTGTCTACTGGGTCATGATCCTGCAGACTGGAGGGCTTTCCAGGGTCACAGTGCAAATCTCTCAGCATGTATTCCCAAGTGGCCTGACTGAAACTCAGCGTGCAGGGGTTGTAGGTCAGTCAGAAAGGTGCTTCCAAGCTGGTACAGTTGCCAGGAGATAGAAACTAGGAAGAGGCCACTCATAATGGGCCAGGAGAAGAGTGTCTTCACAGCCCTACTTCCCCAGGATGAACAGCTCTGGCCCCCAGTGGCCACATCAACCTCAAGCCAACAACCCTGATTCATTCTCCCTTCCTTGACTGAACTCCTACTTAGCCCCACCCCAGGGGGCCAGTTGTACCAATTACAAGGTGTGGCCATCGGGAGCTATACAGCTACATGTCTGTTCCCTGTTCCCAAACAGGGAGGCTTCAGGGCACTGACTTCAACATTTTAAGAAGAAAAGGCTGGTCCTTTCTAGTGCTCACCACCACAGCAACAGTTCACTCTATAGAAAGGCCACACGCAGGAGCTTTGGGCAAAGAGCCTCTGGGCATCTGAGACATGTTCACCCACTATAAGACACAGAGGACAGAAAGGATCCGGGCTCCAAGTGAGTATCCTCCATGAATGAGTCCAAATCCTTCCTCCATGTGTGATCATGAAGTAGTTACCTCATCTCCCTGGACCTTAGTGTATGCATTTAGAAAATGAAGTGAGCCAGGGGCTCTAACTTGGTTGGTGAATGCAGGCACAGACCTGAGGGTTGGGGACTGTTCCCCTACAGGGTTCTTCTGCTTGTCATAGTCTCTAAGAGTGAGTCCTCTTTGCATGGACATATTTAATAAAGACCAGAGAGAAAGGTGGATGTCTGTGTGTGGGGAACCCAGTGGCCAGGAGTCAAGCCCAACTCACAGGTGTCAGTGACTCCAGGTATTGTAATGACAGGGCCCCTCTGAGGCGGCTGATGCTCCTTGAGGGTGAACAGTGATGAACCCTATTGGCCCACCCCATACTTCAGAAGAAGTGCTACTGCCCAAAAGTACAAAATAAGCAAAGTGCAGTCACTGAACACTATTTTTATCTCCAAACAGCGGCTGTTCTCATGCCCCAGGCAGAGCTGCTGTGTCAGGGCCTGAGGCTGGGAAATGTTTCTGCAGAGCGTGGGGCAGCTTGAATACCAATGGGGTGATGGAGCTCAAGCTATGGGCTGCAAGGGCTTCTAGGGAACCTGATTCAGGAGAGGGCACTGAGTGGGGCTGTCCTTGGCTGCCCTGGGGAAAGAAATCCATCCCCACATCTGACTGCTCCAGGGGACAGTCTTGTCTCATCTCTGCCTTGCCCAGGATTTCCCCAGAGCCCCCTTTCCTTCATACACACCCTCTACCTCTGAGCAAGGATCTGTGACATCTGGGTTCCTTCAGTAGCTAGCAGCTCTCTATTTATTCTACCGAACTCCAGGATCTGTCTGATGCGGTATACAGTGGGCATCAATTCTGTGTGGTAAAAGAAGTGTCTAAGGGCATGGGAGGCATTCATAAGCTTCACAGACAAGCCTCTCTTCCTCAGGGAGACAGATGTACCAGGTACCATGAGTAATAAACACGGGAAAGTGATGAGCAGGCCAAAGGGCAGGGGGATGCTGAGATTTTAAATGGTACTCAAGGTCTAGTCAGGCTTTGGATGGAGAACATGAGACTTAAGCAAAGACTCAGGGGGTTAATGAGCAGGCTGTATGGATGTGGAGGGCAAAATGCACTTCATAGAGTAGGCAGTGATAAGGCCCAGAAGAGATGCAGTCATGGATAAGACAGGATTAGAATAAAAGAGAATTGGGGGCAATATCATGGACGCCTTCTAGATCCAGGGCTTTTAGCAGAGGGAGCTTTTGTCCCTACGCTGGAGCCATGGCTGGGTGACTTTCTTTGGCAAGGTTGGGGAAAGGAACACAGCCAGTCCCCAGAGGACAGAAACCAGAGCCAGGGCTTTAACCTGGTTGGCGGATACAGACCCAGCCATGAGGCTCAGGGGCTCTTTCCCTGAGCAAGAACAGACAGCTTCCCATGGACACAGCATATGAGAAGAGCGGCACAGAGGAGCATGCTGGGATTGTTGCTTATGCAGATGAACCTGTGTGCTTACACCAGAGGCAAAAGGGCTAACTGGTGAGGAAGAGCTCATGTCCCAAAGAACGTGCTCACCTTCAGACAGGGTTAAGGAGGAAGAACCCATGCCTGTCTCTCCCCAGGAGGAACATATGGCTTTGAAATGTCCTATTCTACACGTAACTAAGAAGCATGCCAGCTGTCTCCTGGCCGGGTGACAAAAGAAACCACTTCTTGGAAAGCTGACAATGGTTTCTTAGAGGTGAAAAGGGAGCTATATAAGGAACAAACCGCCAAATGGAGCCACAAGGAGCAAACGGCCTGGAGGTGTGGCACACTGTGACAGTACTCTGCTATGCATTATTTTCCTATGTGACAACTAAAGAAGGAAGGTGGGGTCACCGCCTACTTCCAACCCTTAGAAACCTCTAGCCTTGCCTGAGCTTCCCATTGGTCAGTAAGTCAAAGGAGACAGATTCCCACCCCTGCCTCTATGAATGATCTGGGAGTAATTTAGCCCCAACCCCATGGGATGTACCATACTTAAACTACTAAAAATCAGATCTCGAGGTGGGTTCTTACTGGGAGCAGTGGCTGAGATGCCATCAGCTTCACTTCAGGGCCTCATGGATGACTGTCTCATATCAAAACAAAGGATGTTACACTAGGGATGTAACCTCTCTCCTCCAAGTCAAGAACCAATCAATCACTCCCAGTGTCCAGAATCCATAGGGAGCTGTGGGATGCCCAAGGATAGAGACCACGCTCTGCAGCCTGGATCCAAACTGGGCTGTGGAACGCCACGCCCTTTATACAGGCAACCTGGAGTGGTTTGGTCTCCAGTTTCTGCTTCCTTATCAGTAAAATGGGCTCAGACACACAATGGGAATAACATGGTCAGGAGGAAGAGGAGAAAGAAGACAAAAAGGACATTGTTCAGGGCCAGGAGCGAGTGCCAGGTACTTTCATATTTATTAGTTGATAGATCTCCAGGTGACCCAGTTGGGGACAAAGTGAGAAGCATATCAATAAGAGAATGTTGAGATATACTGGGATTAAATCACTTGCTTGAACCAGACAGGAAAACCCTCTTCATTTTACTGTCTGCCTCTGTGTTGTCTTCTGAATGTTCCAATGGGTTTCATTCCTCAGGAGCTCTCCTCCTCCTCCTCCTCCTCCTCCTCCTCCTCCTCCTCCTCCTCCTCCTCCTCCTCCTCCTCCTCCTCCTCCTCCTCCTCCTCTTCCTCCTCCTCTTCCTCTTCTTCTTGAGTCAGGGCCTCTCACTGGTCTGGAACTCATCAATTATACTAGGCTGGCTGACCAGGAATTCCTGAGTGTCCTTCTGTCTTTGCCCCCCTAGTTTGGGGATTATAAGCACACACCACATCTCCAGGCCCCTTTTTAAATGAGAAATTTGGGAATGGACCTCCACCATCAAGCTTGTCAAGCAAGCACTTTCGGCACTTTGCCTTGTAGATTCCATACATCTCTTCACCGGAGCGTTGCCTGAGGTCTCTGGCTCAGCACGTAGGAGTAAGCCCCAATACTCATGGCAACTTAGCTCCCTGCCTCCTTGTCCCTCACCCGACATGTTACACCAGCCCCTTCCTAGGTGGTGGTCTATGGCCTAAGTTCAATCTACATGTACCTAGATATTTCTTGGGTTGGTGATCTGATGACCTGCTGGAGAAGTTTGAGCAAGAGAGACAGTGGGGGAGACATTATTAATCATCCATTTCTTGTGGTAAAGGCAGAGGGAGAAGATAAAGTGAGCCTTGCCCACTGAGGTGGAATTCTGCTTCTTGTGTGTGATAACAGGTCACCAAGGTGTCTAACCATTCAGCACATTTGAGCTCAAGCAAGCATTTAAGGGAGCAGAGCACAGGGCCAGGAGACCAAGACTTCACCTCCAAACATTGACAGCCAAATTCCCATCCATCCCTGTCCATCCATTAATCTGCTCAAAAGAGCTCACAGAACAAACCTCCAAACCCCACTGACTTTAAACTAAGGCTGTTTTAATTACTGTAGTACTGCAGAGAGAGTGGCTCAAATCACCTTCCATGAATTCCGAGTGTCCCTGTACCTTGCAGCTCCCTGACTGAGGTCTCTGTAATAGTGTGTCTACATGTTGTCATGGAAACCTCACTGATGGGGGTCAAAGAAAGAGGGATGGGTTTGTCCCCACTGACACTGCTGAATGGGGACTCCTGAGGAGGTTTCTCTGGCTGCTGGAAGACAGACAGGACTTAGCAAAAGTGGCCTGAAAGTCAATTGACTGTGACCCTAAGTTCTTTAAAATGACACAGAAAGACCAGTCACAGGAAAGGCCCCCCACCCCACCCCAGCCCCTGAACATCCTCTTGGATTGATCTTTTCAGCCTCATTTCAAAGCTGGTCCCAGGCAGCAGGAATGGAATCTGGATGCCCAGCCTTTCTGTTAATGAGATGAGATTGAAGTTCAAATGCACACTGTGGGGAGCCTTGTAGGAAGATGACAGGGGGAGAATTCTGGGGCCAGATGATAGAAGGTGGGGGTAGGGGAACTTGTCACTGGCTCTGTGCCTATCTTGTCAGGAGGAACCTGCAGAGAGGAGAAGGCAGTGAAGTTGACTTAGGTGGCCAGGCACGCACATACCTCAGCTTTGAGAGGCAGTCTCAGTGTTCTCTGCAAGTATTTTTTCTGAGCTGTGTGGATGCCTGGTGGCTAGGCATTTCGCCTTTCAATACTCTTGCACAAAAGCAAAAGATAGGTATGGATGGCAGGCTGTTAGAGCAAGAATGGAGACAGTTGCAGCCTCCTGTGTGGCAAACTGGCTCAATAAATGAAACAGGGCAGACACATGTGGAAAACAATACAGCAGTTAAAAAATGAGGTGGGCTAATGTGCACTGACACGGGAAGATGAAAATGTAAGTGTGAACGGGTGGGCGGTCAGGATGCATGTCAACCAGTGCGGTCCCCACTGCCAGTTATGAGGACTGGACAGATATGCAATCTACAACTCTCCCAGGATCAACCAGGACTTCACTGTGACTTTGGGAAATTTAATATATTACTCTGAGCTTCTGTTTCCTCATTACTTCCTGCTTCTCACACACTGCTTCCTGTCTCTCCCATATATAGCTTCCTGTTTCTCACACACTGCTTCCTACTTCTTGTCTATCACATACTGTTTCCTGCCTCTCACAGTCAGCTCCTCTGTCTCACACACTGCTTCCTGTCTCTCACTCACTGTTTCCTGCATCTCACACACTGCTTCCTGTCTCTCTCACACTATTTCCTGCATCTTACACACTGCTTCCTGTCTCTCTCACACTGTTTCCTGCATCTTACACACTGCTTCCTGTCTCTCTCATACACTGCTTCCTACTTCCTGTCTCTCACACAGTTTCCTCCTTGTCACACTATGCTTCTTGTTTGCCCACACACTTACACATTCCTATACCCAGTGACTATGGTCCTGAATCCACAAGCCTAAATAAACCTTTCTTCTCTATAGTTCTTTCTCTCAAGTCTCATACAAACACACAGACACACACACATACACAAACACAGACATACACACATACACACTACACATGCACATAAACAAAAACACACAGACACACACACAGACACAAACACAGACATACACACATACACACTACACACGCACATAAACAAAAACACACAGACACACACACAGACACACACAGACACACAGACACACACACACACACACACACACACACACACACACACACACACCCCAAGAACTATAATGTGGGTAAAAGGCACCTTCATCATGCCCACAGACTGTGGTTGAAAAGTTCAAACATGTCTGATAGTATTACCCATAATTTTTAAATTTTTTCTCACTCAAGATAATTTAAAGGGTTTTGTCTTTATTGGTTTGTTTTGGGCAGTGCTCATGGCGACATGGTGTGCAGTGCAGTCCTGAAGCACTCAGAACAACACGAGAGCCAGGAAGACTGTCCCCTCAGAGCCTTACTGTGAGGCCTAGATAAGATGATGGAATACTGGATCCCTTTAGTTTCTCTGACCAGAACTTCTTGGTCATGCTGTTGTGAGTGTGTGTGTGTGTCCTCATGTGCATGTGTGGAATGCGTGCGCCTGCATGTGCATGTATGTGTATACATTTGTGTGCATGTATGCCTGTGTGTGTGTGTGTGTATGTATGTATGTGTGTGTGTGAACCAAGAAGTTCCAGGGAAAACATAAACAATTCCTGCTGCCCCTAAAGAAGGAACTTAAATTGTCCACCTGATTCCCCAGGGGTTGGAACAGGCCTGGGAAGGTGTGGCTGACCCACAGCCTTGAATGATGAGGAGAGAGAGGGAAAGACAGAGGGGGGAGTGTTCAATACACAATAAGGGAAGGAAGCAGGAAGCAGCACTGGGGCCAGCAGGGTCAGGAAGCACTGATGGGAGAGCAGACCACTTGCCCTGGTGATCAACACACAGGCCAGCTCCCTCTTTCCCTCCTTTCCTCCTTCCCTCCTTCCCTCCCTCCTTCCCTCCTTTCCTCCTTCCCTCCTTCCCTCCCTCTCTCCCTCCCTCCCTCCTTCTTTTCCTCCCTTTAATTCCTGCTTCCTTTTCCTTTCCTCCTCCCTTACCTGTTCTTCCCCCTTCCTTCTCTTCCCAGCTCTTCCCTTCTCTTCTCTCTGGACTCACTCTGCCTCTTTCCTTCTCCCCTGCCCTCCCTGCTCCCCCTCTCTCTTCCCCTTGTCTCCCTGCAGCTATTCCTACCTTCCCATCCCATTCCCTGGCCCCAGTCCCCACGCAAAGTTTTGTGCTTTTAGCAGAGTTACCTTCATCAACCCTAAAGTTAAATCCCACATCTCAGGAGCTAAGTATCCATTCCAGGACCCCACAAACTGCAGTCTAGGACATGGCTCTAGGCACCTAGAGCAGTCGGGGATTCAAGTAGCAAAGGAGCCTGGTTCTGGGCTCACAGTGCTTCTTTTCTCCTAGGCCTTAGCAGTTCAGAAGTCCCATCTCAGCATTTTATTAGTGAGTTCGTGAACATTTTTTTAACATCACCCTTTGAGACCCCAGTTTCTCACTTGTAAGATTATCAGGGTAACTGCCACTATGGGCACTAAAAGAACAGATTACAAGGAAAGCGCTGAGAAAGCAGCTACACAGGAAGAGGACTGCCAGGATTGACAGATGCCATTGTGACTGACCATGGCTGGAGCACGTGGAGGAATCACCTCACCCCTGTGTCCTCAAAACACAATCAATGATTTATTTGAGTCCTAGGAGGAAATTTAAAGAGCCGGCCCCTGGGACTGCAATCTGAACTCACATCACCTGTCCTAGCCATGCTAGGTTTTTGTACGAGCAGTTTCAAACCAGTTGTTTCTAGTGTCTTAGCTTTTCTGAAGTCAAGGCCTATCTTTTTTTTTTTTTTTTTTTTTTAAAGATTTATTTTATTTATTTATGTAAGTACACTGTAGCTGTCTTCAGACACTCCAGAAGGGGGCGTCAGATCTTGTTACAGATGGTTGTGAGCCACCATGTGGTTGCTGGGATTTGAACTCAGGACCTTCTGAAGAGCAGTCGGGTGCTCTTACTCCCTGAGCCATCTCACCAGCCCAAGGCCTATCTTATGATCAGAGTGCACATGGTGGTTAGTCATTTACATCTGTGCGGAGTCAGATACCTTGCCAGCACCCAGGATGCAGGAACAATATATATAGTAGTAATAAAGAGGTGTGTGTATGTGTGTTCAAGTGCATGCATGTCCTACCTCCACAGTTTCCCATATTGGCATGAGTCTAAAAGTAGAGAGTTAGCCAGATGTGAAATGCACCCTCTAAAACTGTGAGCCAAAGGAAACCACCCTTCTGTTGAGCTCTTGTCTTGGAGATAAAAAGTGAGCATATGTGCACAGATGCATGCACATAGGTAGCATTTCTCAATCTCTGTGGGCTGGCTGCAAGTCCCCTCACTACAGACTGACTAAAGTGCAAGTGCATATTCACATACACACGTGTGTGCACTCAAACCTGAACACACACAGAGACACAGGTGCACATGCACGCATGCATGCATGCACGCATGCACAGAATCTCCCCAGTCTGGTCCAGCAGATATCAACGGCACGTTCCGGTCTTCTCCATGTGGTCACACAAGCACACTGGATTAGTTATCTTTCGTTTCTAGGACAGCGGCTGGGGAGACGGATGGGCGGTTAAGGGTAGTACTACTGCTCTTGCAGAGAACCCTAGGTCAGTTCCCAAGCTGTAGGACTCAAAACAACCTGTAACTCTAGGTCCAGGGGACCTGACAACTTCCTCTACCGTCTAAGGGCACCTGAATTAACAATATCCATATAACATAAACACATAATTAAGATAAAATAAACCACGTCTTTGGGACAAAGTATCTGAAAGAAAAGCTTACTGGAGGAAAGGCTTCTAGGGGCTCACAGTTTCAGACAGACTTCCGTCTAGCTTGGCAGGGATGCTGTGGTGACAAAGCCATCCATCCCTCATGGCAGAAACATGGTGTGGACCTAGAGGCAGAAGGCCTGGACCCCAGCAAAAGCAAGAAGAACCTTCAGAGGGGATCCCTAGTAATCCATTCCTCCAACTAGGTAGGACCCACCACCCCTGTTCTACAAGCTCCTAGAACAAGGTCACCTGCTAGGGACAAATGTCTCAATCCTTGTGGTAAGTCACACACTTGAGCATCATCTCACACTCACCTTCCCACATACCCCCACTGCCAGCACAGTGCTAATGCTGTATAAGTAGCTGTCATCACCCCCAGCATGGTAAGGACCAAGCACAGTCTATAGGCACCCACTACCAACACACCCTCCCCAGATGTTTTCTATTGACAATTGTACCTGTGGACTAAAAACTTTCAGATACAGAGAGCTGGCCATGTACATACACATATATATCTGCACATAGATACATAGTTCACTAGAACCTAAGTTTTGGAGTTGGAAAGATAGCGTGGTGGTTAAAAGTATATATTGTCTCAAGTTCAGTTCCCAGCACCCATGTCAGGCAGCTCATAACAGTCTATAAATCTAGCTCTTGGAGACTTAATGCCCTTTTCTGGCCTCTAAAGGCACCTGCACTTATGGGTACAAACCCATACATATAGCATAACTAAAAATAAAATATATTGAACATAAGTTTTACTTTCATGAACTCACACTGGAACCAGGGATAAAGACTATAACTACAAAATCCGAGGACCAAGGTCAACTTCAGGTACAGGTGCTAACTGCCTAGTTTTGGGGGCACATTCTCTCATTGGCCTGGAGCTCACCAAGGGTGCTAGGAAGGCCCAGGGTTCTGCCTCCTCCCACATCCCCAACTCTGGGGTTAGAAACATATATACCATGCCTGGATTCTTGGGTATAATCAGAAACACTTTGGGAAACTTGTGCTAGAATCTGAATCAGACAGGAAGGTGAGTGTGAAGTGACTGGCACATGCCTCATCTCTCAAAATCCTCCATAGACAGCTAGTGTGTCTTCTAGGTTCTAAACCTCCTGGGAACCTCTGTCTAAAAGTGTTATCTGTCAAAAACTTGATGGGTGGGACTTCCCCTGTTCCAAACCTTGTGGGTTGTAAATTCAGACAGCAGAGCCAGCTCAGCCACGTCAGATCTGTCCTTGTCCAATACAGCCAAATGGGAAAGTATGTGTTTGCACAACATGTTCCTCAAGCACTCAAGGTAAATTTTCATGGTTTTTCTTTTTCTTGGAACAAGATCTAACTAGCCTCACACTGTGTTCCTCTGCTTCCCCAGTACTGACCCACAGGCACATGGCACTGGGCTCCCCTTTAAGATCAGTGCACCAGCTAATGCTTCATGGTCAAAGGGGGATACAGTGTAAGGATGCTCTGGACTCAGCTGGTAAAATTTACATGGTGACTTGTGATAATCATATATAGAGAGTTTAAACACATGCACACACACATATTAACATACATACATACATATATACACATACACAGATAAACACACATATACATATACAGACACAAACATGCACACACACATGTACACACACACACACACGCACACACACACACACACACACACACACACACACACACACACACACACCAGATAGACACACACACACCAGATAGAAAGGAGTGACAGCAGCTGGGTGGGAAATAAGAAATGACCCAAAGTGCAGCTACACTCACCTACTGTTATGTGAGAGGCCAGGATTTGATTTCCCTACTTTCTCTAATGACTCTCGATATGACTCCCAAGGAAGGAAGAGAGGCTCAGAGAGATGCAGAATTTGAAGTCATCTCTGTCCTGTTAGGAATGCCCTTGGGAGTCAAGATCATGTGCCACATGAAGATAAATAGACAACCCATTGTTTAACTGCCTTCAAGAGTCCCTCTGGATGATGGCCCAGCCCACATTCTGTTGCTTAACACACCAGAACACAGAGCAGTTATGTTACAGAGCAGAGAGATTTATTGTGACTCTTGTCTAGCCTGAGGTCAGCAAGCTGTATCGGCTGATAGCCTGCTTACAGGCAGCATCCTGTGGAGACAGCGGAGCTCGGGGCAGAAAATAGGAGTCGCATGAGACATAGTCAAGCTGGGGTTTGCAACAGACTATCATGAGATAACTTATTAACCTGTAAGGTGCCCGGGTGGATTTATGCATTCACGGAGGCAGAACCCTAATCAATGTTTCTCTTTTCTCTTCTCTTCTCTTCTCTTCTCTTCTCTTCTCTTC